>NC_090344.1:38104522-38157022 GCF_035084215.1 Heptranchias perlo | reverse complement strand
TCTCCCCCGCCTCCCTTCTCTCTCTCTCTCCCCCGCCTCCCTTCTCTCTCTCTCTCCCCCGCCTCCCTTCTCTCTCTCTCTCCCCCGCCTCCCTTCTCTCTCTCTCTCCCCCGCCTCCCTTCTCTCTCTCTCCCCCCCGCCTCCCTTCTCTCTCTCTCCCCCCCGCCTCCCTTCTCTCTCTCTCCCCCCCGCCTCCCTTCTCTCTCTCTCCCCCCCGCCTCCCTTCTCTCTCTCTCCCCCCCGCCTCCCTTCTCTCTCTCTCCCCCCCGCCTCCCTTCTCTCTCTCTCCCCCCCGCCTCCCTTCTCTCTCTCTCCCCCCCGCCTCCCTTCTCTCTCTCTCCCCCCCGCCTCCCTTCTCTCTCTCTCCCCCCCGCCTCCCTTCTCTCTCTCTCTCTCTCTCTCTCTCCATCTCTCTCTCCCTCCCTCCCGCGTTTACCCCCTCACCTCTTGCAAATCCCTGGCTGCCAAAGTCCAGATTGAAGAAATGCACATTGTAGTCTGAAGATATGAAATGTTTCAAAGTTTCCAGTGCACAAGTCTCGGGCACAATCTGAGACTTACTCATCCTACGCTTTATATTCACATGACCTGTGGGACGATGAGTCACTGAACGATTCATATCCAAGTGCTGAGTGCCTTCCCAAATTGATGACTTGAATTGTTTTTGTTGCTTTGTCCGTGTACAAGTTGGCACGACCCAAAGTTTTGACACATCGAGCTTTCAGTGAGGATAATCGCCCAAATGCAGACTGCAGGCCGGCTTCTGAGATGGGAGCGAGTGAGGCTGACGTTGTGCGCCAGCTGGGAACGCCAGGAGAATGTTATTTCTAAGCTGAGGAGATCTCCAATGGCACTCCTCAGGGTGAGTTGGAGGACACACGGTTCGAACAATAGGCCGAGTGGCTCATTATCAGGGCTATTGGTTGGTGGTAACTGAACAAATTACATTCTGTTCCTGTCAAATCAGCTGTGTGTGACGGGGCGAGCGTCACAGGAAGTCGGTGTGACGGGGCGAGCGTCACAGGAAGTCGGTGTGACGGGGCGAGCGTCACAGGAAGTCGGTGTGACGGGGCGAGCGTCACAGGAAGTCGGTGTGACGGGGCGAGCGTCACAGGAAGTCGGTGTGACGGGGCGAGCGTCACAGGAAGTCGGTGTGACGGGGCGAGCGTCACAGGAAGTCGGTGTGACGGGGCGAGCGTCACAGGAAGTCGGTGTGACGGGGCGAGCGTCACAGGAAGTCGGTGTGACGGGGCGAGCGTCACAGGAAGTCGGTGTGACGGGGCGAGCGTCACAGGAAGTCGGTGTGACGGGGCGAGCGTCACAGGAAGTCGGTGTGACGGGGCGAGCGTCACAGGAAGTCGGTGTGACGGGGCGAGCGTCACAGAAAGTCGGTGTGACGGGGCGAGCGTCACAGGAAGTCGGTGTGACGGGGCGAGCGTCACAGGAAGTCGGTGTGACGGGGCGAGCGTCACAGGAAGTCGGTGTGACGGGGCGAGCGTCACAGGAAGTCGGTGTGACGGGGCGAGCGTCACAGGAAGTCGGTGTGACGGGGCGAGCGTCACAGGAAGTCGGTGTGACGGGGCGAGCGTCACAGGAAGTCGGTGTGACGGGGCGAGCGTCACAGGAAGTCGGTGTGACGGGGCGAGCGTCACAGGAAGTCGGTGTGACGGGGCGAGCGTCACAGGAAGTCGGTGTGACGGGGCGAGCGTCACAGGAAGTCGGTGTGACGGGGCGAGCGTCACAGGAAGTCGGTGTGACGGGGCGAGCGTCACAGGAAGTCGGTGTGACGGGGCGAGCGTCACAGGAAGTCGGTGTGACGGGGTAAATGTCACAGGAAGTATATAAGTGTGACACTTAGAGGAAGTGTGTGCTGTCCAGAAGATTTCGAGGAATGCAGGTTTTGCGGGTGTTTTGAACGACTTGTATCAGGAGATTTACTGAGCTATATCCTGATTACAGACCTGATGAGTGTCAGTTGGCGAATGATCCACTCAGTGCAGTGGGAACCCATCCAGACCATGCTCGGCCCCCTTTGACTTCACTGAGTTATCTGATCTGCCTCTGAGTCAGAAGGTCGTGGGTTCAGGCCCCACTCCACAGACTTGAGCACAAAATCCAGACCGACACTCCAGTCCAGTGCTGAGAGAGTGCTGCACTGTTGGAGGTGCCGCCTTTCGGATGAGACGTTAAACCGAGGCCCCGTCTGCCCTCTCGGGCGGATGGAGAAGATTCCACGGTACTCCCTCAGGACAGCACTGGAGCGTCAGCCTGGATTCTGGGGCTCGAGTCTCTGAAATGGGACTTGAACTTAAAATGAGGAAGCATATCTCAGTCTGAATTCGTGCCAATCTACGATGTCCTGATGTGACTTCAAAGTGGATTAAATTCAGCTGAGTCTCGGGGAGATGGTGATTGATTTTTTTTTCTCTTCTTGCTGTTCTATTCTGGTGAAGCTGCAGTGCAGTGATCCCAGCCTCTGCCTTCTCCTCGGCTCCTGGCGCCTGGCTTAATATCGAGGAGGTCGAGCTCTGGGGAGAGGCAGAGGCTGAATGAGGTGATGGTTACTGCACACGACTGAGACGCCCGGAACGGAGACTGCAGCATTAATGCTCATGAGGAGAACTAACGGGCCCAAGATCCCAGCAGCATCTGACACGAAAACCCGTTTTTATTCTAATTATTCATCATAATCTCCTCAGCCAGTTTAAAAAATGATGCTGAAGGTACCCTCCAGTGGTGAATTGAGTGTGAACACAGTCCAGCCCCAAGAGATGTCTCTTTTCTGACTCTTAAGCACAAGATCTCGGCTGACGTCCCAGTCCAGTACTGAGGGAGTGCAGCGTTGTCATAGGTGCCGTCTTTCAGATGAGACATTAAACCGAGGCCCCGTCTGCCCTCTCAGGTGGACGTAAAAGATCCCAGGGCACTATAGAGTTCTCCCCAGTGTTCTGGCCAATATTTATCTTTCAACCAACACCACAATAAAGCAAATTGCCTGGTTATTATCTCATTGCTGTTTGTGGGATCTTGCTGTGCACAATTTGTCTGCCGCCTTTCCCACATTCCAATAGTGACCACACTTCAACTTGTACTTTGTTGCCCGCAAAGCGCTTTGGGACGTCCTGAGGTCATGAAAGGGCTGTCGAAATGGCAGACATTTTTTCTTTTTTAAGTGTCCAACAAGTCTTCAGTTTTGACGTTGTTCTCTGGAAATTCTGAGTCCCCTGACGTTTAAAGAGTGCCCCCTGGGCATATTGGAACTGAACCTTCAGTCCATTGTGACCTTGAATGTGCGGAGGGAAAGGTAAATGTGGGGAGAGGGCACGCGGGGGAGGTGGGGGTGCTTGTCCATTCTTATGTCTCCACGGTGACCGGAGGATCGTACCATGAAATGTCGAGGGAGGGGGAGCGGGGGTGGGGAGAGTGACGTGTTCGAGTCCACGCTGACTGGAAGACACGTACTGGAAATTCGGGCCCACACTAGCCACGGTTTTCCGAATATCAAAATGGCCACCAAATCCCAAGCGGTCCATTCCCAATCTGTTCTCCCGTTGAAGCAGGCATCTCACTGGTCGGGCAGATTGGGAAAATTGAGCTCCCGCCTCCCAGTTAACATTTAAATTCCTGTTCCCACCAATTGGCGTTAATCTCAAGTTGCTGTTACCAACAGATCTGGCTGTTCTGATTTAGGATTTACACGGCAATGATGCAACAGCGCCAAGGACAAGCCTTCCTAAAGCTCCAAAAAGGGCAGGCCAGAAGATTAAGGAATCTCCCTGGGCAATTGGGAGTGACTTGGCCTGCCGTTCCAGGGCTGGAGAATTCCATTCAGCAGGTGGAATCCATTGGATTGAGAGTTGGATTGTCGCCCTGTGTCAGACGATACAGTGAATGGCCTTACTCGGACAGCGTCCTCTCTGTCTGTCAGCCGGGCCGACCCTGAACATATTGTGTGTTTGTTCTCCGATGGAAGAGCTGACCATTTATGAATGAGCTTGTGTTGGTTGATGAGCACATGAGGGAGAAAGGAATAGAAGGATCTGCCGATAGGGTTCGATGAAGAGTGGTGGGAGGAGGCTCGTGTGGAGCATAAACACCGGCATGGACCTGTTGGGCCGAATGGCCTGTTTCTGTGCGGTACATTCGATGTAATCTGTGCAATTTTATGCAACCAGTTGGAGGGTGAGCTTTAATGGAGACATGACGTGAAATGGTGGGGAGGCACGAGAGTTTGAGACGTTTTGTAATCTTCTGCTGACACGAGGTTGTCTGGGTGCGGGCGGCGGTGGGGTAGAAGGAAGAGGTGGGGCCTATTCTGTCAAATGGCTGCAGTCCGCAGCCACCAATTGCCTCCCCTCACCCCTAGCCCACCCGTGTTGCTGCTGCGATGATACCATCGTGCCATCTAACCCAACCCAGCCGTGCCCTTCTGACTGCACTCCATCCGAGTGTTTGTTTGATAAGCTCCCTCCCAATGCTGGAGCTTTGTTCCAGCGTTCACTGAGTCTGCTGCAGTTAATCAAATCATACTTTAAATGAGATCAGGCTGGCTACGGTGTATCAATGGACTGATGAGATTAGCAATGTTGAACGAAGGAGCATCTGTGACCTTGAACTGCATATTTCAGAGTGTACCGTTGTGGGGTATGGGATATTGCAGTGCAGAGCAATGGGAGGAGATCAAAGAGACCTTGGGAGATTTTAATTGGGGCATTTTGCCGCCAAGGTCGAACCATTGGCTCCTTGTCTTGTGCCTTTTCAAAATAAGCTAATAATGGGACAATGTGTTACCTTGAACATCATCAAACAAAAACCAAGCAAACATGTCTCCTTGTGGAAAGGCACAATGACAACACCCTGCATTTATATAGGGCCTTTAACATAGTAAAACATCCCAAGGCGCTTCACAGGAGTGATTATCAGACAAAATTTGACACCGAGCCACATTGAGATATTAGGACAGGTGAACAAACACTTGGTCAAAGAGGGAGGTTTTAAGGAGCATCTTGAAGGAGGAGAGAGAGGTAGAGAGGTTTTGGGGAGGGAATTCCAGAGCTTAGTGCACGGCCGCCAATGGTGGAGCGATTAAAATTGGGGATGCACAAGAGGCCAGAATTGGGGAAGCATTGAGATCTCGGGGGTGGGGGGAGTTTGTAGGACTGGAGGAGGTTACAGTGATAGGGAACGGAGAGGCTGTGGAGGGATTTGAAAACACGGATGAGAATTTTAAAATAAATTTAAATTAATGAAGAAATAAACCATTTTTAAAAAAGAACAAAGGGGACTTATAAGCTTAAATCGTGCGGCTAGTGTCCAATACATACTCCGGTCCCTGCAGTGCCCACCGGTCGCAGAAAGCCTCGAGCCGACTGGTGGACATGGCCTGCTCCTTCTCCAGGGCTAACCGGGCATGAATAAGGCCGTGAAAGAAAGATTAGGCAGCCAGAGCGATCGTCCCCACGGACCGTGTCCAATCTGGACCTGCAGATGGCCACCTTGGCCAGGCCCTGGTCCAGATCCAGGAGGGGGTCCTCCGACTTGCTTCGGGAGTTGGCTAATTCTGGGTGGCTGCGTGTTTCTCGAGGGCTGGTTGCATCCCACCAGGCCCAACGGGTCAGATCCCAGTCAGTGGTGACTCCCTCTGCCACTCGCACAGTCGCCAACTGTGGTGGGACATATTCCTGGAGGTTTCATCACATGACCTCCCACATCCTACCCGCCATTCAGCGACACAGAAGGACTTCTTTCCTTTCCCTACCCCCCGCCCCCCCCCCCAGCCCATCCACACCTCAACAATGTCTCCCCCCCCCCAGTCAATATCTGGATCGAAATCACAGGCTCACACTTGCCCATTCAACCCTGCCTCTTTCTCTGTATTCTCGCTCATAATTTTGACGTGACGATTTAAGGGATTAAATTTCCCCATTAACGCCTTGGTTTTTCCCTATTGTTTTTTTTTCAAAACAGCGATGAGCTGACTTGCTCTGGTCCGGGCCGCACTCGAAATGCTGACTGAACCCTTCAGACAGCTGCTGGCCTGCAGTCAGTCGACCTCCCGTTCCCTGGGTGAGTGTCAGGGGAGTTTAACTGTCGGTGAGCGCTTGGCTCGTTTGGGAGCACGCTCGCTCTGAGACGCAAGGCCTCGGCCTCAAGCACGTGATCTAAGGTCGAAGTGCAGTACCGAGGGAGTGGTGCACTGTCACTTGTGCCATCTTTCGGATGAGATGTTAAGCACAGGGGTCTGTCCGCCCATTAAAGTGGGCATCAAAGTTCCATTAAGAGACGATTTGAAGAAGAGGGAGGAAGTTCTCCTGGAGAACAAGCCTCCTCATCCAACACCACCGAAAACAGACTGGATGGGATTGGCGCCGACCCCCCCAGGGGTGCAGTTGGCGGCCCCCCGGGGGTGCGATTGACACCGAGTTTGTGCTCAAGCCATGAAGTATTTCTTTCCCCAACCTTGAGCCCCCAACTTTAAAGTGAAAACCCCCTCCATTTTGTTATTAAATGAACTTATTGCTTTTGTGAGGGCCTGGACAATTTAAATCCAAAGAAAAGTGTTAGCTTTTGAGTTCACGATTGTAAAAGACAGCAGAGAGCTCGGCCTGTCTAACCCGACCGAATCCATGTGTCCTTTTCCTCCCCTTGACTCTCTCCGCGGCTGCGAATGAGACAGTGTCTGTTGTTTATTGAGCAGGCTGCTTTGACACTGTCTGCTCCCAGTGCCCTCTCGCTGTGCCTGATTTAGAGAGATTCATTCCGTGCTCAGTCAGGAATAATAAAATCTCTCACCTTCCCCCTGCCAGAATTCTGGTTTTAAAAATAGCCCAGGAGCCAAACGACAGTTTGAGGAACGTGACGAGCTGGAGCTGAAACATTTTGCGTTCCTGGCAGTCCTGCCTCTCCCAGGGTCTCTCTGCTTATCCCCCGATGTTTCTCCTTTCTCCCCCCGCATCCCCGGCTCTCTGTCGATCCCCGGGCTCCAGCTGGTGTCTCCCACCCAAGCGTTCCTCCTTCATGCCAGAGTTTGGAACAATCGGGGTCGGTCGGCTGTTCGACCGTGATGTGCATCAGAGCCTAGGCCCAATTCTGCCGTCACCTGACAGATGAATCTTGCAGTGGGGGGGGAGGTTGGTCAAGGGACAGCAGTTGGGAGCAGGGGACGCTGGGCATTTCTCTTCCACCGTCCCAAACTCAGGGCGCTCTGTCAGTTTGGCTCGGTTGGTAGGCCTCTCACCATCTGAGACAGAAGGTTGAGGGTTCAAGCCTCACTTTAGGGCCTGAGTGCCGTTATCTTGGGTCCTGGTTTGCGCGCAGGCCTCTGCCAGTCTGCCACGTTCCCCGGGCTGCGAGCTTTTAAGTGATCATCGCACTCTGCAAACGTCAGTGTTTGGTGGGCTATCATTGTACTGAGTGCCTGAATGATCCTTTCCCGACATTACAACATTGACGACACTTCAAAAATACTTCATTAGGGACGTCCTGAAACGCACTGTAGAAATGCAAGTCTGTCTTTCTCTCTATGTCGTAGGCCCGAGGTCTAACTTTAGGCTCGATCTGTTGGGACATGAGGAGAAAGTTGTACTGAATAAGGCAACGTTGTCTCAGAGACTGTGACCATGATGAAAAATAAAACCTTTTGCGCTGCAGGGACGCGATTTTTAAAAAATTAAACATTTTTAAATTGCCGTCCCAACTTTCGAAGCCCAAATTAAAGAAATTGCTGACGTCTCCTGCTTCAAATGGGCGGGACGATTTCCTGGGTGCCTTCATTGTTAATATTGTATCACTCGGCCGGCCATTATCAGAGGGCTGTAACATCCCCTCAGAGTGTCAGGGCTGACATCTGGAGCATTGGGAAGACTTCTGAACTCTCCTCAAGGAGCCTTTTCTCGTTCAAAGAACTGCCTTTGCCGAGACTTCAATCAGGGGTCATGAAAAGTTAGAGAAGGAGAATTTGCCCCTGCTTGTGAAGACCAGGAGGGAGTCAGTGGTGTGGGGAACACTTAAAGGGCCAGGCAGGGTTGAGAGAGAATGAAAATCGAGAGCTGCAGCAGCAGCAATGCACGGACATTGGGAGTTGGGGCCTAGTTTTGTAAATCAGCCTCTCTCAACACTGGAAAGGAGCTTGCCCCAAGGCAGCTGGTGAGCGGAGATTCCAAGCCACAATGACTGACTTCATTCCCTTTCTGTCCCGAAGAGCCCGCTGTTAAACCTGCTGATTGTTTCCCCCCTCACGGACGACTTTTTGATGGCTTCTCATCGATGCCTCAAAGGAGACTGCTGAATTACCCTGTAATCAGCCAAATCCTGGCAGTGCACACTTGCCAGCTGTCTCTTATGACCGTACCCTGTCGCTGTACTTCAGGCCTTTGTACTTGCTGCTTTACCAGCTGTTTGGGGGTGGCTGTAATACTGTGATGGCAGGGTTGCCCTCTGGCGACACTGTGAACGACAAGTGCCCCCACCCCTGCACTGTTGATATTTGACATAACCAGTGTGAAAGATGGGCCATTGTATTAAGTCCCGAAGCATCTCCCTTTTTCTCATGGGATAACCTTTTCAATTAAAGGCGACAATTGTTGTTTTCCAGGCCCACTGCTGCTCTCAGCCTTTCTCCGAGGTCCTTTTTGAACCGCAAATGGAGATCTCTGCCTGATCTGTGACGCTTGCACCTCATCGGGTCGATTAGCACAGAAAACCCTGTGACGCAGAGTCCATCCACGTCCGCGCGTCTTGTGTTCGATCGGAGGCGAGATCTTGGCGTCCAGACATAGATAGACCCCCAAAGCTTTGCACTGGGATCCAAAATACAGCAGCGGAGGCCTGCACTCGTTCCCAAGTGGCCTCGCCCAGTTAATTGGTGCCCAGAAACGGCCACGGCACTATGAACTGCGTAGTCCCGGAAGGCAAGTATGGAGAGCCTCGGCTGGTTGAGTTCCAGCCTGGCAGTCAGGAGGTCCTGGTCGGGTTTGTTTCGTCTCTCACCCTTCTCAGGAGTCCAGGAACAGGAGGAGGCCAGTCAGCTCTTTCAAGCCTGTTCCACCATTTGCTCAGATCATGGCTGATCTTTGTCTCAACTCCCATCGACCCGCCTTGGATCCCTTTAATACCCTTGCCTAACAATCTATCAATCTCACCAGCTTTTTGGTGGCGCGAGCTCTCAATGGGTACGGTAGCATAGTGGTTATGTGACGGGGCTCGTAATCCAGTAGGCCTGGACTAATCAGTTCAAATCCTGCCATGGCAGCTGGGGAATTTAAACTAAATTAATTAAATAAAAATCTGGAATAAAAAAAACTAGTATCAGCAATGGTGGCATGAAATTACCGGATTGTCGTAAAAACCCATTTGGTTCACTAATTAGGGAAGGAAACCTGCTGTCCTTACCCAGTCTGGCCGATATGTGACTCCAGACCCACAGCAATGTGGTTGATTCTGAAACGGCCGAACAAGCCACTCAGTTGTAAATCTCACTACGACTGCAGCGGTTCAAGAAGGCAGCTCATCACCACCTACTCAAGGGCAATTTGGGATGGACAGTAAATGCTGGCCTTGCCAGCGACACCCACATCCCATGAACGAATAATAAAAAAAGATTTCCACTCGTCTTTGTGTCACAAAGAGACAGGAGGAGGCCACTGAGCCCCTCGAGCCATGTTCCTCCTCAGGAATGGACGAGGCAGGGTCAGTACTGCACCCTTGAAGACCACCTTCAGTGAATGCCATCCTCCCAGCACAAATACGGGGCCTCGATTCAAGCAACTTTCTGAAAGATACGAAGATAGACCAGAGCTCTCCCAGGACAGGAACTGTTCACCGAATGGAGATGGGTGCAGTATGTTCACTGAGGTTCGTTGAGGGGAGGTCCTCGTTTGAGATGGGAGGGTCAAAGGGCCTGGAGAGTTGGCCAGTTTTCAGGCTCAGCTGAGCGATGGTCTACGACAGGAGAAGGCAAACATAATGAGCATCTTTTGCTGCACTCCTGTAATGTGGAACACATTGCTCTGCTCTCTGGTTGTGCAAAGGTTAAAGCTTCCTCGCTGCTATTCCCGCTAGAATAAGATTTCAGGCAGTGAGAATAATCACGGCCTCATTGATCTGAAGGAGGGTCAGTCTGCAGCCATAAAATGCTCTCTCAGCTCCCAGCGGAATGTATCATCTGCTGAGCCTTAAAATAACAGCTGTGAGCTCCTGGTGCAAAGAACAGGCCTCAGTCACCTTGATTCACCCTGACAGCAAATCCCTCCATGGCCTCTCCCCTCCCTATCTCTGTAACTCCTACAGCCCTCTGAGATCTCTGCGCTCCTCCAATTCTGACCTTTTGCGCCTCCCTGATTTTCATCGCTCCTCCATTGGCGGCCGTGCCTTCAGCTGCTTGGACCCGAAGCTCTGGATTTCACTCCCTAAACCTCTCCTCCTCTCTCCTCCTTTAAGACGCTACTTAAAACCTACCTCTTTGACTAAGCTTTTGGTCACCTGTCCTAATATCTCCTTACGTGGCTCGGTCTCAAATTTTGTTTGATAATCGCTCCTGTGAAGTGCCTTGGGACGTTTTACCATGTGAAAGGCGCTATATAAATGCAAGTTGTCGTGGTGCACATTGCTCAGCACCTCAGCCCCCTTGAGTCCCGCTCCATCGCCCAAGTCCCAGTGCGGAGCTCCCACAGTTGATTCGTGTGTGCACTGTGTGGCCCCTCAGGTCGCTAATGTTCCTCACTCTGCCCTTTGCCCTTTTTGGTTGGTGAGAACGTCCAGTGGCATGATGCCAAAGGACGGGCGGGTTTTAGTGACTGAGCTTCATTGATCAGCGGGGTTTACGTGATGATGAGTTTACTTGTATCTCTGTTGGAGGGGAGGACGGGTGAGATGTTATTTTGATATTCTCTTATCCTTCGGTTCCTGGGCCAAGCTGCCATGCACCAAACTGAAGAAAGAAAGAAATTGCATTAAAATAGCGCCTTTCACAACATTCCTGAGCACTTTACAGCCAATGAAGTACTATTGAAGGGTAATCAATGCTATTATGTGGGAAACATGGCAGCCAATTTCTGCACAGCAAGATTCCACAAACAGCAATGAGATAATCTGTTTTTGGTGATGTTGGTTGAGGGATAAATATTGTCCAGGACACCAGGGAGAACTCCCCTGATTTTCTTTGATCGGTACCCTGAGGTCTTTTATATCCACTGAGAGAGGGTAGACGGTACCTTGGTTTATCATCTCATCTGAAAGATGGCACCTCCAACAGTGGAACAGTCTCCGAGTACTGCTCTGTGAGTGTCTGCCTAGATTTTGTGCTGCTAGTCCCTGGAGTGGGCTTTGAACCCATGACGTTCTGACTCAGAGATGAGGGCGCTACCCACTGAGCCACAGCTGACACCTTCAGATAGCACAGAGGCGATATGTCCATTTCCCGGTGTCATGGTCTTTCTGGCTTCTAGAGGCAAGCTGACTGGGCCTGTACCGAGTGGTCCCACTCTTGAACTGATGGAGTACAGGGTGGGGAGGATGGTGAAGAGCAATGGGCTGCGCCATGGAGGGGCACCATGTGAGTTTTCACCTATCCCCAATCTCCACCCATTGTTCTCTCCTCCCCCACCCTCATCCTGTCACGTGTCCAGGTACAGACTCAGCAAAAGATGGTGCATAAAATTAGATTGAATCGACAGCATAGAAACAGGCTGTCTGTCCCAACTCTCTATCCTGGTGTTCATCCTCCACATGAGCCTCCTCCCGCTCTTCCGACCGTGCTCCCGGATACATCTATTCCCTTCTCCCTCGTGTATCCATATGGAATTCCACTGATGGTAAATGGTAACTCCACTCAGAGAAGCTTGGCTGAGAGACCCTGACAGAACGGTTGGAAGAACGATGTCTTGGGGGACAGGATGGGGATTGATGTTTGGGCTAGCAGCAACCAAAATCGGTCAGGGGAGGGGTGGAATTTAATGGGATGGGTGGGAATCCTGAATGTTGAGGGGAGGGCCCACACGTTCTTGGGCACAATTAGATTTCACTGGCATTGAGGGTAACGTGTTTGGTTGTGTTGATACAGCAGCTTTTTGTAGCGTGAAAATGGAGTCTCCAGGCTTCTCTTGAAGCTGGGCCTTTGAAATGTCCTCCAGTGCTTTGCACTGAGCTAATTAGCCTGACAGTTTGTGCATGTATTGGTAATGATGTGTCAGGAGAATCATTGACCTGTGGACTATTGTCAGCAGGCACTGTACTTGCCCTGAGAGAGTCAGCAAATTGAAGAGCCTGTTTTTGCCTCCTGTCACTGGTATAATAGACAGCAAGCTGTGCTCAGCATCCCCTTTGACCGTATCATGGTGCTCAGAACAATCCTGGCTGGTAGAAGGTTGCGCTGTTGGGCTGGTCCTTTTCACTGGAAGCGCGGCTATTTTCGGAAAGTTGACGTCTCCCCATTAACTTGTGTAGAATGGAGCTGGTCAGCCGTGGCTCGGTGGGAGCACTCTCGCCTCTGAGTCAGAGGGTGGTGGGTTCAAGTCCCACTCCAGACACTGGAGCACAGAACCCAAATCGACAGTCCCAGTTTTGTACTGAGGGAGTGCCGCACTGTTGGAGGTGCAGTCTTTCGGATGAGATGTTAAACCAAGGCCACCTGCCGTCTCAGGTGGACATAAACGACCCCATGACACTATTTGAAGAGCAGGGGAATTCTTCCCCGGTGTCTTGGCCAATATTTATCCCTCATCAACACCACTAAAAAAACAACCTATCTGGTCATTAGCTCATTGCTGTTTGCAGGAGCTTGCTGTGCACAAATTGGCTGTCACGTTTCCTACATGACAGCAGTGACTAAACTTGAAAAGTACTTCAGCGGCTGCGAAGCACCTTAAATTGCGGTGCACGGTGGCTGCAGTGTGTACCATCCACAGGATGCACTGCAGCAACTCGCCAAGGCTTCTTCGACAGCACCTCCCAAACCCGCGACCTCTACCACCTAGAAGGACAAGGGCAGCAGGTACATGGGAACAACACCACCTGCACGTTCCCCTCCAAGTCACACACCATCCCGACTTGGAAATATATCGCCGTTCCTTCATCATCGCTCGGTCAAAATCCTGGAACTCCCTTCCTAACAGCACTGTGGGAGAACCTTCACCACATGGACTACAGCGGTTCAAAAAGGCAGCTCACCACTACCTTCTCAAGGGCAATTAGGAATGGGCAATAAACGCTGACCTCGCCAGCGACGCCCACATCCCATGAACGAATTTAAAAAAAATGAGGGGTAAGTGGCGGGGAGGAATTGGAGAACCCCAGACCATGATGGAGCTGAGGTAACATCTGTAGAGGTCGAGCCCCGAACAATTTACACTGAAAAACCAGCCTTTTAAAAAAAAATGATTAAAATGGAAGCCACTAAATGTACAGTAGACTTTATAAATCACGTACAGCTTGACACTGAATGGGATTTCTCTTCATTTTCTTCTCTCTTGGACTTCAGAACAAATGCAAGTTCCTTTATGTGAAGCTTTGGACACACGAAGACCACGATTTTCGAATGATCCTTTTATGAGCAGTGACTAACTCAACATACACACAGTTTCGAACTTCAAAGTGAAATTATTGAAAATGCAGCGACTTTATTATCAATTCAGCAGCGTCAGGTATTAAATTGATTCCAAGATGTTTCAGACAGAGGACTCTGCTCCATTCTGTACTGCATTCATGTATACTATTGGAATGTCTTCACTCTTCATCATTGAATTAGCTGTGTCCCATCTGCACTGTCGCCATGATACGTATGTCAGTCTTGCCGATGTGTGTTTTTCAGACAGGAAGCAAACAATTCAGCTGTCAGTCGCTTCAGATTTTGCAAAGAAAATCGCTCATCAAATTTACACACAATTTTCCCAAGCGGTTAAAATGTGTCCTTAGTAATCTCTGGTTTTGATACAATGAAGCAGCCATGAGACGTCCTGTATGTATAATAAACAGTTAGGACAAGCTGAGGTCATGCAGTTGCTGTAGTAAGTTGCTAAGCACTCTCACTGCAGTAACCGCTATGTTGCTTTTAAAATTGCTGGAAGTTTCACTGTATTGAAATTTACTGATAAAACCCCTTACTCACTCAAAGGATGTGGAGATGCCGGTGATGGACTGGGGTTGACAAATGTAAAGAATCTTACAACACCAGGTTATAGTCCAACTGTTTTATTTGAATATCACAAGCTTTCGGAGGCTTTCTCCTTCGTCAGGTGAATGTTTCCCACATTCACCCGAGGAAGGAGGAAGCCTCCGAAAGCTTGTGATTTTCAAATAAAATTGTTGGACTATAACCTGGTGTTGTAAGATTCTTTACATCACTCAAAGAAGGCAGTGTTCATGCAGGTATTTTATTCTGCTGTAATAAATCTAGTATCCTGAAATGTTTCCAGATTTCTATGTAGTAAGCGTGGGGCCGAATGGCCTCGTCCTGTGCTGTACCTACTGCGATACGATAGCAGGGGAATGGGACCAAATGGAGAGCTCTTTCAAAGAGCCGGCACAGGCACGATGGGCCAAATGGCCTCCTCCAGTGCTATACCTACGATGATACATAAAGCGCCTTTCAGGCCCCACTTAAAAACCCACTCTTTTGAAGAAGCTTTTGCTCAGCCTTCCGCTAATTCCTGGTGGCTGCTTGACCCGAGATGACTCTCTCCTTCCCTCCGTGCAGGAAGCACAGTACACAGACCCTACTCTTGCTCGAAAGTAGTGCCAGCTGAAGTGTGGCTTGATTTGGATCTGACTTGACGTTTCTATTAAAAAAATATGGGCTCCTGAGCTCTGAACGATGTCCAAATATCCAAAGCTGCAGAGTTCAGAACCGCAGCCTTCGAGAGGCCTCTCTTGGACCTGCAGTGAGGCGCAGGAAGAATTATTGGCAAATCAAATCATCCTTCAGACAATTCGATTGCTCGTAAATATGTGATGAGCATTTGATCGCAGTTGCATGGGGCTGGAAGTATAAATATAGAATTTCAGTACTATAAAGCAACGCCCGCATCGAATAAAGAACGATGAGGTACCTCCAAGTGCACGGGAGATGGGAATTTATCGGACGCTCAATCCGATCTTAAACATCTTCACTGCAATCTGCACTTCAGGGCACTGATGCTCAATCTGCTTCGACCAGAATAAGCAGAGACTGAGGGGAATCGAGTTCCAGGAATAAATTATGCAAATGAGGGTGTGCGGAGCAATATTTGCTCTGACCCACTTTGTGAGAAACGTTGATGCGTCCAACTCAGGACACCAGCTAGGTTGAAAAAGGGTGAAAGAGCAGATGAGGGAGATCAGGAAGCTGTGACGAGCTGATACCAACCTTGGGATTGCAAGCCCAAGATTGTCAGAGGAAGTTGAGGCCAAGAGGTAAGGTGTTCCGCAAACATGAGGTCCTGACAAAAAAGGAGACAGGAGGACAAGTCTTGACTTCTACAGGGTGAGGATACAAGGAAGAGGAAGGGTCCATCGAATGGTATATTTAGCAATATTGCATTGGAAGCCAACGACTTGCATTAAAATAGCGTCTTTGACAGAAGTGTAATCAGATCAAAATAAACACGGGCCAAAGGAGGAGATACTCGGAAGGGTGACCAACTGCTTGTTCAAAGAAGTGGGTTTTAAAGGAGGAGGGACAAATTCCAGAGCGTGGGGCCAGGATAGTTAAAGGCAGAGCCACTAATAACGGGGTGAAGAGAAGGGAAGAGATACACAAAGGTGGAGGTACAGGGGAAGAACTTGCCTTTCACGACCTCAGTACTTTTGAAGTGTGGTCATTGTTGCAGTGCAGGAAACGCGGCAGCCAATTTGTGCACAGCAAGATCCCACAAACAGCAATGTGATGATGACCAGATAATCTACTTTTTCGTGATGTAGGTTGAGGGATAAATATTGGCCAGAACACCAGGGAGAACTCCCCTGACCACCTTCGAAATAGTGACCGTGGGATCTTTTACGTCCACCTGAGAGGGCAGACGGGGCCTCGGTTTAACGTCACATCCAAAAGACGGCACCTCCGACAGTGCAGCACTCCCTCAGTACTGCACTGGGAGTGTCGGCCTGGGTTTGATGCTCAAGTTTCTGGAGTGGGACTCGAACCCACAACCTTCTGACTCAGAGGCGAGAGAGCTGCCCACTGAGGGTTTGGGTGCGGTGGAGGGAGGGGCTGGGAGTTTGTAGGGCTGGAGGAAGTTGGAGTGAAGGAGGGGCCAGGCCATGAAGGAATTCAAACACAAGGATGAGAATTTTAAATTGGGGGGAACCAGAACGCCATGAGGTCAGCAAGGACGGGTGTGATGGGTGCGACTGTGCAGGATTTTGCAGAGTTGCAGCTTACGAAGGGGGTGAATCAGACACCGGCCAGGGCAACATTGGAATAGTCGAGTCTGGAGGAGACACAGGCATGGATGAGGGTGTCCGCAGCAGATGAGCTGAGGCAGGGGGCGGAGACGGGTGAGATGGGAGAAGGCGGTCTTGGTGATGGTGGGAAGGGGGCCAAAGGAATTGGAGGTGGGTCTCGTGGACAAGATGAACTCGGAGAGGGCGTGAGAAAAACGAGAGAAGGACCCAGTTTCGGGGCGAGGGCAGGGGGGGGCACCTGGGCAATTTGTGGCTTGGTGAGTAGGTGGGAGGGAGGGAAATCCATGAGCTCCTTGCACTTGTTGGAGGTGTGGGTAAGAGACAGGGGTTTAAGGAGACTGTTTGTAGTGGAGAAAAGAAGCCGGGTGTCTTCCTTGCATTCCAGGACGATCCTGGAGTAGTGAGCAGTTTTGACAGAGGGCCTGATAGTGCTTGGTATGGTCCAACCAGGCGAAAATATTGTCGAATAAAATCCATCGAGGTCCTGTGGGAAAGACTTCGGCTGTTGTATTTTTGCTCGAAATAATTGAGAAATATTCTTTTTGACTTAAGATTTACAAACTCCCGTCTCGGAACAAGGCCTGTCTGTTGTTTCCACTCTCTCGTTCAGTCGTTTCCCATCACTTCCAGTTGACTGAGCTGCAGCTATTACATGTTAAAGGTCTCTGGTGTCGTGAGTCATCCTGTGCCCAGCAAGACCCAAGCACGAAATATGGCAGTGCTCAGCTGCACAGCGTCTGGAAGCAGAGCTCACTGTTAGAAGTAATACTTAGGGGCCATCCCGTAATTGTCAGCCTCTTCGACAAGTGCACAAATTACGTCCTTTTCTTTCCTCACTCCCAAATATATTATTTATACCGCGCCTTTCACAACCTCAGGACGTCCCGTTCACCCATCTCCCCCTGTGCTCGTTGGCCCCCGGTCTGGCAAAGCCTCAATTTTAAAATTCTCTTCCTTGTTTTCAAATCCCTCCCTGGCCTCACCCCCTCCCTATCACTGTAACCTCCTCCAGCCCTGCAACCTCTCGAGATCTCTGCGTTCCTCCAATTCTGGCCTCTTGCTCATCCCCGATTTTCATCGCTCCACCATTGACGGCCGTGCCTTCAGCTGCCTGGGCCCGAAGCTCTGGAATTCCCTCCCTGAACCTCTCCTCCTCTCTCCTCCTTTAAGATGCTCCTTAAAATCTACCTCTTTGACCAAGCTTGAGGTCACCTGTCCTAATATCTCCTTATGTGGTTTGGTGTCAAATTTTGTTTGATAATCGCTCCTGTGAAGCACCTTGGGACGTTTCACCATGTTAAAGGTGCTATATAAATGCAGGTTGTTGTTTACAAAAGTACTTTTGAAGTGTAGTCACTGATATAATGTTGATATGAGTACAAGAACCATGATCGCTCGGAGAGCACCACAGCCCAACACTGGGGTCAAAGGTTAAGCCAATGCACAATGTATGGCAAGATGCAGAAGGTGAATGTGTGAGTGGCTGGATTTGGTGCAGAACTGGAACTGTGCCCTGCTCGATATTTGTACGAGGTCACTCCCGTTATAAGGATTTCGGGAGACGATGGAATTCCAGGGCGAGGGCTCAGAGCTGCGCCCCGTTCCCTCCTCCTGTTTTAACCTCGGGTGCTGACGGGACCCTTTGTTTAAAAATCTGGGCTTGCTTCTGACCCATTCGATTTGAAAATGATGCATTTCCTCCTGGCGTCTATTGTATCAGAGCGACAGGCTGGCTCACGACTGAACCAATCTTCAGTCCATGAACCCTCACTGGGTAGACCGGGCGTCAGCCTCTGGCAGCTCATTGCTGAGCTGGGCATTGGGCAGCACCTCCCAAACCCACGGCCTCCACCAAGGGCAGCAGGTCCATGGCAACATCGTCGCCTCCAGGTCACAAAGCATCCGGACTCGGACAGATATCGGCCGTCGCTGAGTCAAAATCCTGGAACTCCCTTCCTAACAGCACTGTGGGAGAACCGTCACCACACGGACTGCAGCGGTTCAAGAAGGCGGCTCACCACCACCTTCTCAAGGGATGGGCAATAAATGCCAGCCTCACCAGCCTTGTGGCGAGCTGTCCCCATTCTCGGTGTCTGCCATCACTGGTTGTGGCAGGACTCACGATCTTGCTGTCTCAGGCTCCACAAACACTTGTTTGCAGTTGGAGAATTGATTTTGCGATGATTGGCCTTGCCTGCACTGCAGTGGTGAAGGTCAGGCAGCCTCCCACCTGCAGCTGCCCGGATTTCAAGAAGGAATTGAGTCCCATTGTGACTTTACACAGAAATACATTGGCACGACTTGGTGCTTCGCTGCCAGACTTTAGTTCTCTGCACATAAACGTGGCTCGTCTCTGTCTCTCTTGCATTCTCATGTCCCATGTCTGCGGCTGTGTCTGTGCATCTCTCTCTCTCTCCCTCGCTCTCACTTTCTCTTTCTTGCTCGGTCTGTCTCTCTCTCTCTTTCCCTCTCTGTTTCGTCCACTCTCTTCTTGTTGCACATCTGCGAATGGATATTTGTCTCTCTATCTCTGTCTTTTTATCGCTCTCTGTGTTTCTCTCTGCCTCTCTCTGTCTGTCTGTCTGCATTTTTGTCTCTTTGTCTCTGTCCCCATTTTGACTCTCTGTGTCTCTGTCACAGTCACTGGTTCTCTCTCTCGTGCATTCTCTCTCTCTCGTGCGTTCTCTCCCTCGTGCGTTCTCTCCCTCGTGCGTTCTCTCCCTCGTACGTTCTCTCTCTCGTGCGTTCTCTCTCTCTCGTGCGTTCTCTCCCTCGTGCGTTCTCTCTCTCTCGTGCGTTCTCTCTCGTGCGTTCTCTCTCTCTCGTGCGTTCTCTCTCGTGCGTTCTCTCTCGTGCGTTCTCTCTCTCTCGTGCGTTCTCTCTCTCGTGTGTTCTCTCTCTCTCTCGTGCGTCCTCTCTCTCTCGTGCGTCCTCTCTCTCTCGTGCGTCCTCTCTCTCTCGTGCGTCCTCTCTCTCTCGTGCGTTCTCTCCCTCTCTCTCGTGCGTTCTCTCTCTCCCTCGTGCGTTCTCTCTCTCTCTCTCCCTCGTGCGTTCTCTCTCTCTCTCTCTCTCGTGCGTTCTCTCTCTCTCTCTCTCGTGCGTTCTCTCTCTCTCTCTCTCGTGCGTTCTCTCTCTCTCTCTCTCGTGCGTTCTCTCTCTCTCTCTCTCGTGCGTTCTCTCTCTCTCTCTCTCTCGTGCGTTCTCTCTCTCTCTCGTGCGTTCTCTCTCTCTCGTGCGTCCTCTCTCTCTCGTGCGTTCTCTCCCTCTCTCTCGTGCGTTCTCTCTCTCTCTCGTGCGTTCTCTCTCTCTCTCGTGCATCCTCTCTCTCTCGTGCGTTCTCTCCCTCTCTCTCATGCGTTCTCTCTCTCGCTCCCTCTCTCGTGCGTTCTCTCTCTCTCTCTCTCGTGCGTTCTCTCTCTCTCGTTCGTTCTCTCTCGTACGTTCTCTCTCTCTCTCGTGCGTTCTCTCTCTCTCTCTCGTGCGTTCTCTCTCTCTCTCTCGTGCGTTCTCTCTCTATCTCGTGTGTTCTCTCGCTCTCTATCTCGTGTGTTCTCCCGCTCTCTATCTCTTACGTTCTCTCTCTCCCTCTCTCGTGCGTTCTCTCTCTCCCTCTCTCGTGCGTTCTCTCTCTCCCTCTCTCGTGCGTTCACTCTCTCTCTCTCGTGCGTTCTCTCTCTCTCTCTCTCTCTCGTGCGTTCTCTCTCTCTCTCTCTCTCTCGTGCGTTCTCTCTCTCTCTATCTCTCGTGTGTTCGCTCTCTCTCGTGCGTTCTTTCTCTCTCTCTCTCGTGCGTTCTCTCTCTCTCTCTCTCTCTCTCTCGTGCGTTCTCTCTCTCTCTCTCTCTCTCTCGTGCGTTCTCTCTCTATCTCGTGTGTTCTCTCGCTCCCTCTCTCGTGCGTTCTCTCTCTCCCTCTCTCGTGCGTTCACTCTCTCTCTCTCTCGTGCGTTCACTCTCTCTCTCTCTCGTGCGTTCACTCTCTCTCTCTCTCGTGCGTTCACTCTCTCTCTCTCGTGCGTTCTTTCTCTCTCTCTCTCGTGCGTTCTTTCTCTCTCTCTCTCGTGCGTTCTCTCTCTCTCTCTCTCTCTCTCTCGTGCGTTCTCACTCCATCTCGTGTGTTCTCTCTCTCTCTATCTCGTACGTTCTCTCTCTCTCTCTCCCTCTCTCGTGCGTTCTCTCTCTCCCTCTCTCGTGCGTGTTCTCTCACTCTCTCTCTCTCTCTCTCTCTCGTGCGTTCTCTCTCTCTCTCGTGCGTTCTCTCTCTATCTCTCGTGCGTTCTCTCTCTCAATCTCTCGTGCGTTCTCTCTCTCGTGCGTTCTTTCTCTCTCTCTCGTGCGTTCTCTCTCCATCTCGTACGTTCTCTCTCTCTCCATCTCGTACGTTCTCTCTCTCTCTCCCTCTCTCGTGCGTTCTCTCTCTCCCTCTCTCGTGCGTTCTCTCTCTCCCTCTCTCGTGCGTGTTCTCTCACTCTCTCTCTCTCTCGTGCGTTCTCTGTCTCTCTCTCTCTCTCGTGCGTTCTCTCTCTCTCTCTGTCTCGTGCCTTCTCTCTCTCTCTCGTGCGTTCTCTCTCTCTCTCGTGCGTTCTTTCTCTCTCTCTCTCGTGCGTTCTTTCTCTCTCTCTCTCGTGCGTTCTCTCTCTCTCTCTCTCTCTCTCGTGCGTTCTCACTCCATCTCGTGCGTTCACTCTCTCTCTCTCGTGCGTTCTTTCTCTCTCTCTCTCGTGCGTTCTTTCTCTCTCTCTCTCGTGCGTTCTCTCTCTCTCTCTCTCTCTCTCTCTCGTGCGTTCTCACTCCATCTCGTGTGTTCTCTCTCTCTCTATCTCGTACGTTCTCTCTCTCTCTCTCCCTCTCTCGTGCGTTCTCTCTCTCCCTCTCTCGTGCGTGTTCTCTCACTCTCTCTCTCTCTCTCTCTCTCGTGCGTTCTCTCTCTCTCTCGTGCGTTCTCTCTCTATCTCTCGTGCGTTCTCTCTCTCAATCTCTCGTGCGTTCTCTCTCTCGTGCGTTCTTTCTCTCTCTCTCGTGCGTTCTCTCTCCATCTCGTACGTTCTCTCTCTCTCCATCTCGTACGTTCTCTCTCTCTCTCCCTCTCTCGTGCGTTCTCTCTCTCCCTCTCTCGTGCGTTCTCTCTCTCCCTCTCTCGTGCGTGTTCTCTCACTCTCTCTCTCTCTCGTGCGTTCTCTGTCTCTCTCTCTCTCTCGTGCGTTCTCTCTCTCTCTCTGTCTCGTGCCTTCTCTCTCTCTCTCGTGCGTTCTCTCTCTCTCTCGTGCGTTCTCTCTCTCCCTCTCTCGTGCGTTCTCTCTCTCTCTCCCTCTCTCGTGCGTTCTCTCTCTCTCCCTCTCTCGTGCGTTCTCTCTGTCTCTCCCTCTCTCGTGCGTGCTCTCTCTCTCGTGCGTGCTCTCTCTCTCGTGCATTCTCTCTCTCTCTCGTGTGTTCTCTCTCTCTGTCTCTCTCGTGCGTTCTCTCTCTCTCGTGCGTTCTCTCTCTCTCTCTCCTGCGTTCTCTCTCGTGCGTTCTCTCTCTCTCGTGCGTTCTCTCTCTCTCTCGCGCGTTCTCTCTCTCTCGTGCGTTCTCTCTCTCTCGTGCGTTCTCTCTCTCTCGTGCGTTCTCTCTCTCTCTCGTGCGTTCTCTCTCTCTCACTCTCTCTCGTGCGTTCTCTCTCTCTCTCTCGTGCGTTCTCTCTCTCTCTCTCGTGCGTTCTCTCTCTCTCTCTCGTGCGTTCTCTCTCTCTCTCTCTCGTGCGTTCCCTCTCTCTCTCCCTCTCGTGCGTTGTCTCTCTCCCTCTCGTGCGTTTTCTCTCTCTCTCTTACTCTCTCTCTCTCTCTCGTGCGTTCTCTGTCTCTCTCTCTCTCGTGCATTCTCTCTCTCTCTGTCTCGTGCCTTCTCTCTCTCTCTCGTGCGTTCTCTCTCTCTCTCGTGCGTTTTCTCTCTCTCTCTCACTCTCTCTCTCTCTCGTGCGTTCTCTGTCTCTCTCTCTCTCATGCGTTCTCTCTCTCTCTGTCTCGTGCCTTCTCTCTCTGTCTCGTGCCTTCTCTCTCTCTCTCGTGCGTTCTCTCTCTCTCTCGTGCGTTCTCTCTCTCTCTCGTGCGTTCTCTCTCTCTCTCGTGCGTTCTCTCTCTCCCTCTCTCGTGCGTTCTCTCTCTCTCTCCCTCTCTCGTGCGTTCTCTCTCTCCCTCTCTCGTGCGTTCTCTCTGTCTCTCCCTCTCTCGTGCGTGCTCTCTCTCTCGTGCGTGCTCTCTCTCTCGTGCGTGCTCTCTCTCTCGTGCGTTCTCTCTCTCGTGCGTTCTCTCTCTCTCTCTCTCGTGCGTTCTCCCTCTCTCTCGTGCATTCCCTCTCTCTCTCTCGTGCATTCTCTCTCTCTCTCGTGCATTCTCTCTCTCTTGCTCGTGCGTTCTCTCTCTCTTGCTCGTGCGTTCTCTCTCTCTCTCCGTCTCTCTCTCGTGCATTCTCCCTCTCTCTCTCTCGTGCATTCTCTCTCTCATGCGTTCCCTCTCTCGTGCGTTCCCTCTCTCGTGCGTTCCCTCTCTCGTGCGTTCCCTCTCTCGTGCGTTCCCTCTCTCGTGCGTTCCCTCTCTCGTGCATTCTCTCTCTCTCTCTCGTGCATTCTCTCTCACTCTCTCGTGCGTTCTCTCTCTCGTGCGTTCTCTCTCACTCTCTCGTGTATTCTCTCTCTCTCGTGTGTTCTCTCTTTCTCTCTCGTGCGTTCTCTCTTTCTCTCTCGTGCGTTCTCTCTTTCTCTCTCGTGCGTTCCCTCTCTCGTGCGTTCTCTCTCTCTCTCTCTCTCGTGCGTTCTCTCGCTCTCTCTCTCGTGCGTTCTCTCTCTCGCTTGCTCTCTCGTGCGTTCTCTCTCTCGCTCGCTCTCTCGTGCGTTCTCTCTCTCGCTCGCTCTCTCGTGCGTTCTCTCTCTCTTTCTCTCGTGCGTTCTCTCTCTCTCTCTCTCTCTCCTGCGTTCTCTCTCTCTCTCGTGCGTTCTCTCTCTCTCGTGCGTTCTCTCTCACTCGTGCGTTCTCTCTCTCTCGTGCGTTCTCTCTCTCTCTCTCTCTCGTGCGTTCTCTCTCTCTCGTGCCTTCTCTCTCTCTCCCTCGTGCGTTCTCTCTCTCTCTCGTGCGTTCTCTCTCTCTCTCGTGCGTTCCCTCTCTCTCTTGTGCGTTCTCTCTCTCTCTCTCTCTCTCTCTCTCTCTCGTCCGTCCTCTCTCTCTCTCGTGCGTTCTCTCTCTCTCGTGCGTTCTCCCTCTCACTCGTGCGTTCTCTCTCTCTCTCGTGCGTTCTCTCTCTCTCTCTCGTGCGTTCTCTCTCTCTCTTGTGCGTTCTCTCTCTCTCTCGTGCCTTCTCTCTCTCTCGTGCCTTCTCTCTCTCTCGTGCCTTCTCTCTCTCTCTCTCGTGCCTTCTCTCTCTCTCTCTCGTGCGTTCTCTCGCTCTCTTGTGCGTTCGCTCTCTCGTGCGTTCTCTCCCTCTCGTGCGTTCTCTCTCTCTCGTGCGTTCTCTATCTCTCTCGTGCGTTCTCTATCTCTCTCGTGCATTCTCTCTCTCTCGTGCGTTCTCTATCTCTCTCGTGCGTTCTCTATCTCTCTCTCGTGCGTTCTCTATCTCTCTCTCGTGCGTTCTCTATCTCTCTCTCGTGCGTTCTCTATCTCTCTCGTGCGTTCTCTCTCTCTCTCTCGTGCGGTCTCTCTCTCTCTCTCTCTCGTGCGGTCTCTCCCTCTCTCTCTCTCTCTCTCTCTCGTGCGTTCTCTCCCTCTCTCTCGTGCGTTCTCTCCCTCTCTCTCGTGCGTTCTCTCCCTCTCGTGCGTTCTCTCCCTCTCTCTCGTGCGTTCTCTCCCTCTCTCTCGTGCGTTCTCTCCCTCTCTCTCGCTCCCTCTCTCGTGCGTTCTCTCTCTCGCTCCCTCTCTCTCGTGCGTTCTCTCTCTCGCTCCCTCTCTCTCGTGCGTTCTCACTCCATCTCGTGTGTTCTCTCTCTCTCTATCTCGTACGTTCTCTCTCTCTCTCTCCCTCTCTCGTGCGTTCTCTCTCTCCCTCTCTCGTGCGTGTTCTATCACTCTCTCTCTCTCTCGTGCGTTCTCTCTCTATCTCTCGTGCGTTCTCTCTATAAATCTCTCGTGCGTTCTCTCTCTCTCGTGCGTTCTTTCTCACTCTCTCTCGTGCGTTCTCTCTCTCTCCATCTCGTACGTTCTGTCTCTCTCCATCTCGTACGTTCTCTCTCTCTCTCCCTCTCTCGTGCGTTCTCTCTCTCCCTCTCTCGTGCGTTCTCTCTCTCCCTCTCTCGTGCGTGTTCTCTCACTCTCTCTCTCTCTCTCGTGCGTTCTCTGTCTCTCTCTCGTGCGTTCTCTCTCTCTCTGTCTCGTGCCTTCTCTCTCTCTCTCGTGCGTTCTCTCTCTCTCTCGTGCGTTCTCTCTCTCTCTCGTGCGTTCTCTCTCTCTCTCGTGCGTTCTCTCTCTCTCTCTCGTGCCTTCTCTCTCTCTCGTGCCTTCTCTCTCTCTCTCTCGTGCCTTCTCTCTCTCTCTCTCGTGCCTTCTCTCTCTCTCTCTCTCGTGCGTTCTCTCGCTCTCTCGTGCGTTCTCTCGCTCTCTTGTGCGTTCGCTCTCTCGTGCGTTCTCTCTCTCTCGTGCGTTCTCTATCTCTCTCGTGCGTTCTCTATCTCTCTCGCGCGTTCTCTATCTCTCTCGTGCGTTCTCTATCTCTCTCTCGTGCGTTCTCTATCTCTCTCGTGCGTTCTCTCTCTCTCTCTCTCTCGTGCGGTCTCTCTCTCTCTCTCTCTCTCGTGCGGTCTCTCCCTCTCTCTCTCTCTCTCTCCCTCTCTCTCTCTCTCTCCCTCTCTCTCGTGCGTTCTCTCCCTCTCTCTCGTGCGTTCTCTCCCTCTCTCTCGTGCGTTCTCTCCCTCTCTCTCGTGCGTTCTCTCCCTCTCTCTCGTGCGTTCTCTCCCTCTCTCGTGCGTTCTCTCTCTCGCTCCCTCTCTCTCGTGCGTTCTCTCTCTCGCTCCCTCTCTCTCGTGCGTTCTCACTCTCGCTCCCTCTCTCGTGCGTTCTCTCTCTCGCTCCCTCTCTTGTGCGTTCTCTCTCTCTCTCTCGTGCGTTCTCTCTCTCGTACGTTCTCTCTCTCTCTCCCTCTCTCGTGCGTTCTCTCTCTCCCTCTCTCGTGCGTTCTCTCTCTCCCTCTCTCGTGCGTGTTCTCTCACTCTCTCTCTCTCTCTCGTGCGTTCTCTGTCTCTCTCTCGTGCGTTCTCTCTCTCTCTGTCTCGTGCCTTCTCTCTCTCTCTCGTGCGTTCTCTCTCTCTCTCGTGCGTTCTCTCTCTCTCTCGTGCGTTCTCTCTCTCTCTCGTGCGTTCTCTCTCTCTCTCTCGTGCCTTCTCTCTCTCTCGTGCCTTCTCTCTCTCTCTCTCGTGCCTTCTCTCTCTCTCTCTCGTGCCTTCTCTCTCTCTCTCTCTCGTGCGTTCTCTCGCTCTCTCGTGCGTTCTCTCGCTCTCTTGTGCGTTCGCTCTCTCGTGCGTTCTCTCTCTCTCGTGCGTTCTCTATCTCTCTCGTGCGTTCTCTATCTCTCTCGCGCGTTCTCTATCTCTCTCGTGCGTTCTCTATCTCTCTCTCGTGCGTTCTCTATCTCTCTCGTGCGTTCTCTCTCTCTCTCTCTCTCGTGCGGTCTCTCTCTCTCTCTCTCTCTCGTGCGGTCTCTCCCTCTCTCTCTCTCTCTCTCCCCTCTCTCTCTCTCTCTCCCTCTCTCTCGTGCGTTCTCTCCCTCTCTCTCGTGCGTTCTCTCCCTCTCTCTCGTGCGTTCTCTCCCTCTCTCTCGTGCGTTCTCTCCCTCTCTCTCGTGCGTTCTCTCCCTCTCTCGTGCGTTCTCTCTCTCGCTCCCTCTCTCTCGTGCGTTCTCTCTCTCGCTCCCTCTCTCTCGTGCGTTCTCACTCTCGCTCCCTCTCTCGTGCGTTCTCTCTCTCGCTCCCTCTCTTGTGCGTTCTCTCTCTCTCTCTCGTGCGTTCTCTCTCTCGTGCGTTCTCTCTCTCTCTCTCTCTCCCGTGCGTTCTCTCTCTTTCTCGTGCGTTCTCTCTCTCTGGTGCATTCTCTCTCTTGTGCGTTCTCTCTCTCTCTCTCTCTCTCGCGTTCCCTCTCTCGTGCGTTCCCTCTCTCGTGCGTTCTTTCTCTCTCTCGTGCGTTCTCTGTCTCTCTCTCGTGCATTCTCTCTCTCTCTGTCTCGTGCCTTCTCTCTCTCTCTCGTGCGTTCTCTCTCTCTCTCGTGCGTTCTCTCTCTCTCTCTCGTGCGTTCTCTCTCTCTCTCTCGTGCCTTCTCTCTCTCTCGTGCCTTCTCTCTCTCTCTCTCGTGCCTTCTCTCTCTCTCTCTTGTGCGTTCGCTCTCTCGTGCGTTCTCTATCTCTCTCGTGCGTTCTCTATCTCTCTCGTGCGTTCTCTATCTCTCTCTCGTGCGTTCTCTATCTCTCTCGTGCGTTCTCTCTCTCTCTCTCGTGCGGTCTCTCTCTCTCGCTCTCGTGCGGTCTCTCCCTCTCTCTCTCTCTCTCTCTCTCTCTCTCGTGCGTTCTCTCCCTCTCTCTCGTGCGTTCTCTCCCTCTCTCTCGTGCGTTCTCTCCCTCTCTCTCGTGCGTTCTCTCCCTCTCTCTCGTGCGTTCTCTCCCTCTCTCGTGCGTTCTCTCTCTCGCTCCCTCTCTCTCGTGCGTTCTCTCTCTCGCTCCCTCTCTCTCGTGCGTTCTCTCTCTCGCTCCCTCTCTCGTGCGTTCTCTCTCTCGCTCCCTCTCTTGTGCGTTCTCTCTCTCTCTCTCGTGCGTTCTCTCTCTCGTGCGTTCTCTCTCTCTCTCTCTCTCCCGTGCGTGTTCTCTCTTTCTCCTGCGTTCTCTCTCTCTGGTGCATTCTCTCTCTTGTGCGTTCTCTCTCTCTCTCTCTCTCTCGCGTTCCCTCTCTCGTGCGTTCCCTCTCTCGTGCGTTCTCTCTCTCTCTCGTGCGTTCTCTCTCTCTCTCTCTCTCTCTCTCTCGTGTGTTCTCTCTCTCTCTTGAGCGTTTTCTCTCTCTCTCTCTCCCTCTTGTGTGTTCTCTCTCCCTCTCTCTCGTGCGTTCTTTCTCTCCCGTGCGTACTCTCTCTCTCACTCTCTCTCGTGCGTTCTCTCTCTCTCGTGCGTTCTCTCTCTCTCTCGTGCGTTCTCTCTCTCTCGTGCGTTCTCTCTTCCTCTCTCTCTCTTTCTCTCTCACTCTCGTGCGTTCTCTCTTGTGCGTTCACTCTCTCCCTCTTGTGCGTTCTCTCTCCCTCTCTCTCGTGCGTTCTTTCTCTCCCGTGCGTACTCTCTCTCTCACTCTCTCTCGTGCGTTCTCTCTCTCTCGTGCGTTCTCTCTCTCTCGTGCGTTCTCTCTTCCTCTCTCTCTCTCTTTCTCTCTCATTCTCGTGCGTTCTCTCTTGTGCGTTCACTCTCTCTCTCGTGCGTTCACTCTCTCTCTCTCGTGCATTCACTCTCTCTCTCTCGTGCGTTCTCTCTCTCTCGTGCGTTCTCTCTCCCTCTCGTGCGTTGTCTCTCTCCCTCTCGTGCGTTTTCTCTCTCTCTCTCACTCTCTCTCTCTCTCTCTCTCGTGCGTTCTCTGTCTCTCTCTCTCTCGTGCGTTCTCTCTCTCTCTGTCTCGTGCCTTCTCTCTCTCTCGTGCGTTCTCTCTCTCTGTCTCGTGCGTTCTCTCTCTCTGTCTCGTGCCTTCTCTCTCTCTCTCTCGTGCGTTCTCTCTCTCTCTCGTGCGTTCTCTCTCTCTCTCGTGCGTTCTCTCTCTCTCTCGTGCGTTCTCTCTCTCTCTCTCGTGCCTTCTCTCTCTCTCGTGCCTTCTCTCTCTCTCTCTCGTGCCTTCTCTCTCTCTCTCTCGTGCCTTCTCTCTCTCTCTCTCGTGCCTTCTCTCTCTCTCTCTCTCGTGCGTTCTCTCTCTCTCTCTCTCGTGCGTTCTCTCGCTCTCTTGTGCGTTCGCTCTCTCGTGCGTTCTCTCTCTCTCGTGCGTTCTCGATCTCTCTCGTGCGTTCTCTATCTCTCTCGTGCGTTCTCTATCTCTCTCGTGCGTTCTCTCTCTCTCTCTCGTGCGGTCTCTCTCTCTCGCTCTCGTGCGGTCTCTCCCTCTCTCTCTCTCTCTCTCTCTCTCTCGTGCGTTCTCTCCCTCTCTCTCGTGCGTTCTCTCCCTCTCTCTCGTGCGTTCTCTCCCTCTCTCTCGTGCGTTCTCTCCCTCTCTCGTGCGTTCTCTCTCTCGCTCCCTCTCTCTCGTGCGTTCTCTCTCTCGCTCCCTCTCTCTCGTGCGTTCTCTCTCTCGCTCCCTCTCTCGTGCGTTCTCTCTCTCGCTCCCTCTCTTGTGCGTTCTCTCTCTCTCTCTCGTGCGTTCTCTCTCTCGTGCGTTCTCTCTCTCTCTCTCTCTCCCGTGCGTGTTCTCTCTTTCTCCTGCGTTCTCTCTCTCTGGTGCATTCTCTCTCTTGTGCGTTCTCTCTCTCTCTCTCTCTCTCGCGTTCCCTCTCTCGTGCGTTCCCTCTCTCGTGCGTTCTCTCTCTCTCTCGTGCGTTCTCTCTCTCTCTCGTGTGTTCTCTCTCTCTCTTGTGCGTTTTCTCTCTCTCTCTCTCCCTCTTGTGTGTTCTCTCTCCCTCTCTCTCGTGCGTTCTTTCTCTCCCGTGCGTACTCTCTCTCTCACTCTCTCTCGTGCGTTCTCTCTCTCTCGTGCGTTCTCTCTCTCTCTCGTGCGTTCTCTCTCTCTCGTGCGTTCTCTCTTCCTCTCTCTCTCTTTCTCTCTCACTCTCGTGCGTTCTCTCTTGTGCGTTCACTCTCTCCCTCTTGTGCGTTCTCTCTCCCTCTCTCTCGTGCGTTCTTTCTCTCCCGTGCGAACTCTCTCTCTCACTCTCTCTCGTGCGTTCTCTCTCTCTCGTGCGTTCTCTCTCTCTCGTGCGTTCTCTCTTCCTCTCTCTCTCTTTCTCTCTCATTCTCGTGCGTTCTCTCTTGTGCGTTCACTCTCTCTCTCTTGTGCGTTCACTCTCTCTCTCTCGTGCATTCACTCTCTCTCTCTCGTGCGTTCTCTCTCTCTCGTGCGTTCTCTCTCCCTCTCGTGCGTTGTCTCTCTCCCTCTCGTGCGTTTTCTCTCTCTCTCTCACTCTCTCTCTCTCTCTCTCGTGCGTTCTCTGTCTCTCTCTCTCTCGTGCGTTCTCTCTCTCTCTGTCTCGTGCCTTCTCTCTCTCTCGTGCGTTCTCTCTCTCTCTCGTGCGTTTTCTCTCTCTCTCTCTCACTCTCTCTCTCTCTCGTGCGTTCTCTGTCTCTCTCTCTCTCGTGCGTTCTCTCTCTCTCTGTCTCGTGCCTTCTCTCTCTCTCTCGTGCGTTCTCTCTCTCTCTCGTGCGTTCTCTCTCTCTCTCGTGCGTTCTCTCTCTCTCTCGTGCGTTCTCTCTCTCCCTCTCTCGTGCGTTCTCTCTCTCTCTCCCTCTCTCGTGCGTTCTCTCTCTCTCCCTCTCTCGTGCGTTCTCTCTGTCTCTCCCTCTCTCGTGCGTGCTCTCTCTCTCGTGCGTGCTCTCTCTCTCGTGCGTGCTCTCTCTCTCGTGCATTCTCTCTCTCTCTCGTGTGTTCTCTCTCTCTGTCTCTCTCGTGCGTTCTCTCTCTCTCGTGCGTTCTCTCCCTCTCTCTCGTGCGTTCTCTCCCTCTCTCTCGTGCGTTCTCTCCCTCTCTCTCGTGCGTTCTCTCCCTCTCTCTCGTGCGTTCTCTCCCTCTCTCGTGCGTTCTCTCTCTCGCTCCCTCTCTCTCGTGCGTTCTCTCTCTCGCTCCCTCTCTCTCGTGCGTTCTCTCTCTCGCTCCCTCTCTCGTGCGTTCTCTCTCTCGCTCCCTCTCTTGTGCGTTCTCTCTCTCTCTCTCGTGCGTTCTCTCTCTCGTGCGTTCTCTCTCTCTCTCTCTCTCCCGTGCGTGTTCTCTCTTTCTCCTGCGTTCTCTCTCTCTGGTGCATTCTCTCTCTTGTGCGTTCTCTCTCTCTCTCTCTCTCTCGCGTTCCCTCTCTCGTGCGTTCCCTCTCTCGTGCGTTCTCTCTCTCTCTCGTGCGTTCTCTCTCTCTCTCTCTCTCTCTCTCTCTTGTGTGTTCTCTCTCTCTCTCGTGCGTTTTCTCTCTCTCTCTCTCCCTCTTGTGTGTTCTCTCTCCCTCTCTCTCGTGCGTTCTTTCTCTCCCGTGCGTACTCTCTCTCTCACTCTCTCTCGTGCGTTCTCTCTCTCTCGTGCGTTCTCTCTCTCTCTCGTGCGTTCTCTCTCTCTCGTGCGTTCTCTCTTCCTCTCTCTCTCTTTCTCTCTCACTCTCGTGCGTTCTCTCTTGTGCGTTCACTCTCTCCCTCTTGTGCGTTCTCTCTCCCTCTCTCTCGTGCGTTCTTTCTCTCCCGTGCGTACTCTCTCTCTCACTCTCTCTCGTGCGTTCTCTCTCTCTCGTGCGTTCTCTCTCTCTCGTGCGTTCTCTCTTCCTCTCTCTCTCTTTCTCTCTCATTCTCGTGCGTTCTCTCTTGTGCGTTCACTCTCTCTCTCTTGTGCGTTCACTCTCTCTCTCTCGTGCATTCACTCTCTCTCTCTCGTGCGTTCTCTCCCTCTCTCTCGTGCGTTCTCTCCCTCTCTCTCGTGCATTCTCTCCCTCTCTCTCGTGCGTTCTCTCCCTCTCTCTCGTGCGTTCTCTCCCTCTCTCGTGCGTTCTCTCTCTCGCTCCCTCTCTCTCGTGCGTTCTCTCTCTCGCTCCCTCTCTCTCGTGCGTTCTCTCTCTCGCTCCCTCTCTCGTGCGTTCTCTCTCTCGCTCCCTCTCTTGTGCGTTCTCTCTCTCTCTCTCGTGCGTTCTCTCTCTCGTGCGTTCTCTCTCTCTCTCTCTCTCCCGTGCGTGTTCTCTCTTTCTCCTGCGTTCTCTCTCTCTGGTGCATTCTCTCTCTTGTGCGTTCTCTCTCTCTCTCTCTCTCTCTCTCGCGTTCCCTCTCTCGTGCGTTCCCTCTCTCGTGCGTTCTCTCTCTCTCTCGTGCGTTCTCTCTCTCTCTCTCTCTCTCTCTCTCGTGTGTTCTCTCTCTCTCTTGTGCGTTTTCTCTCTCTCTCTCTCCCTCTTGTGTGTTCTCTCTCCCTCTCTCTCGTGCGTTCTTTCTCTCCCGTGCGTACTCTCTCTCTCACTCTCTCTCGTGCGTTCTCTCTCTCTCGTGCGTTCTCTCTCTCTCTCGTGCGTTCTCTCTCTCTCGTGCGTTCTCTCTTCCTCTCTCTCTCTTTCTCTCTCACTCTCGTGCGTTCTCTCTTGTGCGTTCACTCTCTCCCTCTTGTGCGTTCTCTCTCCCTCTCTCTCGTGCGTTCTTTCTCTCCCGTGCGTACTCTCTCTCTCACTCTCTCTCGTGCGTTCTCTCTCTCTCGTGCGTTCTCTCTCTCTCGTGCGTTCTCTCTTCCTCTCTCTCTCTTTCTCTCTCATTCTCGTGCGTTCTCTCTTGTGCGTTCACTCTCTCTCTCGTGCGTTCACTCTCTCTCTCTCGTGCATTCACTCTCTCTCTCTCGTGCGTTCTCTCTCTCTCGTGCGTTCTCTCTCCCTCTCGTGCGTTGTCTCTCTCCCTCTCGTGCGTTTTCTCTCTCTCTCTCACTCTCTCTCTCTCTCTCTCGTGCGTTCTCTGTCTCTCTCTCTCTCGTGCGTTCTCTCTCTCTCTGTCTCGTGCCTTCTCTCTCTCTCGTGCGTTCTCTCTCTCTGTCTCGTGCGTTCTCTCTCTCTGTCTCGTGCCTTCTCTCTCTCTCTCTCGTGCGTTCTCTCTCTCTCTCGTGCGTTCTCTCTCTCTCTCGTGCGTTCTCTCTCTCTCTCTCGTGCCTTCTCTCTCTCTCGTGCCTTCTCTCTCTCTCTCTCGTGCCTTCTCTCTCTCTCTCTCGTGCCTTCTCTCTCTCTCTCTCGTGCCTTCTCTCTCTCTCTCTCTCGTGCGTTCTCTCTATCTCTCGTGCGTTCTCTCGCTCTCTTGTGCGTTCGCTCTCTCGTGCGTTCTCTCTCTCTCGTGCGTTCTCTATCTCTCTCGTGCGTTCTCTATCTCTCTCGTGCGTTCTCTCTCTCTCTCGTGCGTTCTCTATCTCTCTCGTGCGTTCTCTCTCTCTCTCTCGTGCGGTCTCTCTCTCTCGCTCTCGTGCGGTCTCTCCCTCTCTCTCTCTCTCTCTCTCTCTCTCGTGCGTTCTCTCCCTCTCTCTCGTGCGTTCTCTCCCTCTCTCTCGTGCGTTCTCTCCCTCTCTCTCGTGCGTTCTCTCCCTCTCTCGTGCGTTCTCTCTCTCGCTCCCTCTCTCTCGTGCGTTCTCTCTCTCGCTCCCTCTCTCTCGTGCGTTCTCTCTCTCGCTCCCTCTCTCGTGCGTTCTCTCTCTCGCTCCCTTTCTTGTGCGTTCTCTCTCTCTCTCTCGTGCGTTCTCTCTCTCGTGCGTTCTCTCTCTCTCTCTCTCTCCCGTGCGTGTTCTCTCTTTCTCCTGCGTTCTCTCTCTCTGGTGCATTCTCTCTCTTGTGCGTTCTCTCTCTCTCTCTCTCTCTCGCGTTCCCTCTCTCGTGCGTTCCCTCTCTCGTGCGTTCTCTCTCTCTCTCGTGCGTTCTCTCTCTCTCTCGTGCGTTCTCTCTCTCTCTCGTGCGTTCTCTCTCTCTCTCGTGTGTTCTCTCTCTCTCTTGTGCGTTTTCTCTCTCTCTCTCTCCCTCTTGTGTGTTCTCTCTCCCTCTCTCTCGTGCGTTCTTTCTCTCCCGTGCGTACTCTCTCTCTCACTCTCTCTCGTGCGTTCTCTCTCTCTCGTGCGTTCTCTCTCTCTCTCGTGCGTTCTCTCTCTCTCGTGCGTTCTCTCTTCCTCTCTCTCTCTTTCTCTCTCACTCTCGTGCGTTCTCTCTTGTGCGTTCACTCTCTCCCTCTTGTGCGTTCTCTCTCCCTCTCTCTCGTGCGTTCTTTCTCTCCCGTGCGAACTCTCTCTCTCACTCTCTCTCGTGCGTTCTCTCTCTCTCGTGCGTTCTCTCTCTCTCGTGCGTTCTCTCTTCCTCTCTCTCTCTTTCTCTCTCATTCTCGTGCGTTCTCTCTTGTGCGTTCACTCTCTCTCTCTTGTGCGTTCACTCTCTCTCTCTCGTGCATTCACTCTCTCTCTCTCGTGCGTTCTCTCTCTCTCGTGCGTTCTCTCTCCCTCTCGTGCGTTGTCTCTCTCCCTCTCGTGCGTTTTCTCTCTCTCTCTCACTCTCTCTCTCTCTCTCTCGTGCGTTCTCTGTCTCTCTCTCTCTCGTGCGTTCTCTCTCTCTCTGTCTCGTGCCTTCTCTCTCTCTCGTGCGTTCTCTCTCTCTCTCGTGCGTTTTCTCTCTCTCTCTCTCACTCTCTCTCTCTCTCGTGCGTTCTCTGTCTCTCTCTCTCTCGTGCGTTCTCTCTCTCTCTGTCTCGTGCCTTCTCTCTCTCTCTCGTGCGTTCTCTCTCTCTCTCGTGCGTTCTCTCTCTCTCTCGTGCGTTCTCTCTCTCCCTCTCTCGTGCGTTCTCTCTCTCTCTCCCTCTCTCGTGCGTTCTCTCTCTCTCCCTCTCTCGTGCGTTCTCTCTGTCTCTCCCTCTCTCGTGCGTGCTCTCTCTCTCGTGCGTGCTCTCTCTCTCGTGCATTCTCTCTCTCTCTCGTGTGTTCTCTCTCTCTGTCTCTCTCGTGCGTTCTCTCTCTCTCGTGCGTTCTCTCCCTCTCTCTCGTGCGTTCTCTCCCTCTCTCTCGTGCGTTCTCTCCCTCTCTCTCGTGCGTTCTCTCCCTCTCTCTCGTGCGTTCTCTCCCTCTCTCTCGTGCGTTCTCTCCCTCTCTCGTGCGTTCTCTCTCTCGCTCCCTCTCTCTCGTGCGTTCTCTCTCTCGCTCCCTCTCTCTCGTGCGTTCTCTCTCTCGCTCCCTCTCTCGTGCGTTCTCTCTCTCGCTCCCTCTCTTGTGCGTTCTCTCTCTCTCTCTCGTGCGTTCTCTCTCTCGTGCGTTCTCTCTCTCTCTCTCTCTCCCGTGCGTGTTCTCTCTTTCTCCTGCGTTCTCTCTCTCTGGTGCATTCTCTCTCTTGTGCGTTCTCTCTCTCTCTCTCTCCCTCGCGTTCCCTCTCTCGTGCGTTCCCTCTCTCGTGCGTTCTCTCTCTCTCTCGTGCGTTCTCTCTCTCTCTCTCTCTCTCTCTCTCTCTCGTGTGTTCTCTCTCTCTCTTGTGCGTTTTCTCTCTCTCTCTCTCCCTCTTGTGTGTTCTCTCTCCCTCTCTCTCGTGCGTTCTTTCTCTCCCGTGCGTACTCTCTCTCTCACTCTCTCTCGTGCGTTCTCTCTCTCTCGTGCGTTCTCTCTCTCTCTCGTGCGTTCTCTCTCTCTCGTGCGTTCTCTCTTCCTCTCTCTCTCTTTCTCTCTCACTCTCGTGCGTTCTCTCTTGTGCGTTCACTCTCTCCCTCTTGTGCGTTCTCTCTCCCTCTCTCTCGTGCGTTCTTTCTCTCCCGTGCGTACTCTCTCTCTCACTCTCTCTCGTGCGTTCTCTCTCTCTCGTGCGTTCTCTCTCTCTCGTGCGTTCTCTCTCTCTCGTGCGTTCTCTCTTCCTCTCTCTCTCTTTCTCTCTCATTCTCGTGCGTTCTCTCTTGTGCGTTCACTCTCTCTCTCTTGTGCGTTCACTCTCTCTCTCTCGTGCATTCACTCTCTCTCTCTCGTGCGTTCTCTCTCTCTCGTGCGTTCTCTCTCCCTCTCGTGCGTTGTCTCTCTCCCTCTCGTGCGTTTTCTCTCTCTCTCTCACTCTCTCTCTCTCTCTCTCGTGCGTTCTCTGTCTCTCTCTCTCTCGTGCGTTCTCTCTCTCTCTGTCTCGTGCCTTCTCTCTCTCTCGTGCGTTCTCTCTCTCTCTGTCTCGTGCCTTCTCTCTCTGTCTCGTGCCTTCTCTCTCTCTCTCGTGCGTTCTCTCTCTCTCTCGTGCGTTCTCTCTCTCTCTCGTGCGTTCTCTCTCTCTCTCTCGTGCCTTCTCTCTCTCTCGTGCCTTCTCTCTCTCTCTCTCGTGCCTTCTCTCTCTCTCTCTCGTGCCTTCTCTCTCTCTCTCTCGTGCCTTCTCTCTCTCTCTCTCTCGTGCGTTCTCTCGCTCTCTCGTGCGTTCTCTCGCTCTCTTGTGCGTTCGCTCTCTCGTGCGTTCTCTCTCTCTCGTGCGTTCTCGATCTCTCTCGTGCGTTCTCTATCTCTCGTGCGTTCTCTATCTCTCGCGCGTTCTCTATCTCTCTCGTGCGTTCTCTATCTCTCTCTCGTGCGTTCTCTCTATCTCTCTCGTGCGTTCTCTCTCTCTCTCTCGTGCGGTCTCTCTCTCTCTCTCTCTCTCGTGCGGTCTCTCCCTCTCTCTCTCTCTCTCTCTCTCTCGTGCGTTCTCTCCCTCTCTCTCGTGCGTTCTCTCCCTCTCTCTCGTGCGTTCTCTCCCTCTCTCTCGTGCGTTCTCTCCCTCTCTCGTGCGTTCTCTCTCTCGCTCCCTCTCTCTCGTGCGTTCTCTCTCTCGCTCCCTCTCTCTCGTGCGTTCTCTCTCTCGCTCCCTCTCTCGTGCGTTCTCTCTCTCGCTCCCTCTCTTGTGCGTTCTCTCTCTCTCTCTCTCGTGCGTTCTCTCTCTCGTGCGTTCTCTCTCTCTCTCTCTCTCCCGTGCGTTCTCTCTCTTTCTCGTGCATTCTCTCTCTCTGGTGCATTCTCTCTCTTGTGCGTTCTCTCTCTCTCTCTCTCTCTCGCGTTCCCTCTCTCGTGCGTTCCCTCTCTCGTGCGTTCTCTCTCTCTCTCGTGCGTTCTCTGTCTCTCTCTCGTGCGTTCTCTCTCTCTCTGTCTCGTGCCTTCTCTCTCTCTCTCGTGCGTTCTCTCTCTCTCTCGTGCGTTCTCTCTCTCTCTCGTGCGTTCTCTCTCTCTCTCTCGTGCGTTCTCTCTCTCTCTCGTGCGTTCTCTCTCTCTCTCTCGTGCCTTCTCTCTCTCTCGTGCCTTCTCTCTCTCTCTCTCGTGCCTTCTCTCTCTCTCTCTTGTGCCTTCTCCCTCTCTCTCTCGTGCCTTCTCTCTCTCTCTCTCGTGCCTTCTCTCTCTCTCTCTCGTGCGTTCTCTCTATCTCTCGTGCGTTCTCTCGCTCTCTTGTGCGTTCGCTCTCTCGTGCGTTCTCTATCTCTCTCGTGCGTTCTCTATCTCTCTCGTGCGTTCTCTATCTCTCTCTCGTGCGTTCTCTATCTCTCTCGTGCGTTCTCTCTCTCTCTCTCGTGCGGTCTCTCTCTCTCTCTCTCGTGCGGTCTCTCCCTCTCTCTCTCTCTCTCTCTCTCTCTCGTGCGTTCTCTCCCTCTCTCTCGTGCGTTCTCTCCCTCTCTCTCGTGCGTTCTCTCCCTCTCTCTCGTGCGTTCTCTCCCTCTCTCTCGTGCGTTCTCTCCCTCTCTCTCGTACGTTCTCTCCCTCTCTCGTGCGTTCTCTCTCTCGCTCCCTCTCTCTCGTGCGTTCTCTCTCTCGCTCCCTCTCTCGTGCGTTCTCTCTCTCGCTCCCTCTCTCGTGCGTTCTCTCTCTCGCTCCCTCTCTTGTGCGTTCTCTCTCTCTCTCTCGTGCGTTCTCTCTCTCGTGCGTTCTCTCTCTCTCTCTCTCTCCCGTGCGTGTTCTCTCTTTCTCCTGCGTTCTCTCTCTCTGGTGCATTCTCTCTCTTGTGCGTTCTCTCTCTCTCTCTCTCTCTCGCGTTCCCTCTCTCGTGCGTTCTCTCTCTCTCTCGTGCGTTCTCTCTCTCTCTCTCTCTCTCTCTCTCTCTCGTGTGTTCTCTCTCTCTCTTGTGCGTTTTCTCTCTCTCTCTCTCCCTCTTGTGTGTTCTCTCTCCCTCTCTCTCGTGCGTTCTTTCTCTCCCGTGCGTACTCTCTCTCTCACTCTCTCTCGTGCGTTCTCTCTCTCTCGTGCGTTCTCTCTCTCTCTCGTGCGTTCTCTCTCTCTCGTGCGTTCTCTCTTCCTCTCTCTCTCTTTCTCTCTCACTCTCGTGCGTTCTCTCTTGTGCGTTCACTCTCTCCCTCTTGTGCGTTCTCTCTCCCTCTCTCTCGTGCGTTCTTTCTCTCCCGTGCGTACTCTCTCTCTCACTCTCTCTCGTGCGTTCTCTCTCTCTCGTGCGTTCTCTCTCTCTCTCGTGCGTTCTCTCTCTCTCGTGCGTTCTCTCTTCCTCTCTCTCTCTTTCTCTCTCACTCTCGTGCGTTCTCTCTTGTGCGTTCACTCTCTCCCTCTTGTGCGTTCTCTCTCCCTCTCTCTCGTGCGTTCTTTCTCTCCCGTGCGTACTCTCTCTCTCACTCTCTCTCGTGCGTTCTCTCTCTCTCGTGCGTTCTCTCTCTCTCGTGCGTTCTCTCTTCCTCTCTCTCTCTTTCTCTCTCATTCTCGTGCGTTCTCTCTTGTGCGTTCACTCTCTCTCTCTTGTGCGTTCACTCTCTCTCTCTCGTGCATTCACTCTCTCTCTCTCGTGCGTTCTCTCTCTCTCGTGCGTTCTCTCTCCCTCTCGTGCGTTGTCTCTCTCCCTCTCGTGCGTTTTCTCTCTCTCTCTCACTCTCTCTCTCTCTCTCTCTCGTGCGTTCTCTGTCTCTCTCTCTCTCGTGCGTTCTCTCTCTCTCTGTCTCGTGCCTTCTCTCTCTCTCGTGCGTTCTCTCTCTCTCTCGTGCGTTTTCTCTCTCTCTCTCTCACTCTCTCTCTCTCTCGTGCGTTCTCTGTCTCTCTCTCTCTCGTGCGTTCTCTCTCTCTCTGTCTCGTGCCTTCTCTCTCTCTCTCGTGCGTTCTCTCTCTCTCTCGTGCGTTCTCTCTCTCTCTCGTGCGTTCTCTCTCTCTCTCGTGCGTTCTCTCTCTCTCGTGCGTTCTCTCTCTCCCTCTCTCGTGCGTTCTCTCTCTCTCTCCCTCTCTCGTGCGTTCTCTCTCTCTCCCTCTCTCGTGCGTTCTCTCTGTCTCTCCCTCTCTCGTGCGTGCTCTCTCTCTCGTGCGTGCTCTCTCTCTCGTGCATTCTCTCTCTCTCTCGTGTGTTCTCTCTCTCTGTCTCTCTCGTGCGTTCTCTCTCTCTCGTGCGTTCTCTCTCTCTCTCTCTCCTGCGTTCTCTCTCGTGCGTTCTCTCTCTCTCGTGCGTTCTCTCTCTCTCTCGCGCGTTCTCTCTCTCTCGTGCGTTCTCTCTCTCTCTCGTGCGTTCTCTCTCTCTCGTGCGTTCTCTCTCTCTCTCGTGCGTTCTCTCTCTCTCTCGTGCGTTCTCTCTCTCTCACTCTCTCTCGTGCGTTCTCTCTCTCTCTCTCGTGCGTTCTCTCTCTCTCTCTCGTGCGTTCCCTCTCTCTCTCTCTCGTGCGTTCCCTCTCTCTCTCCCTCTCGTGCGTTGTCTCTCTCCCTCTCGTGCGTTTTCTCTCTCTCTCTCACTCTCTCTCTCTCTCTCTCGTGCGTTCTCTGTCTCTCTCTCTCTCGTGCGTTCTCTCTCTCTCTGTCTCGTGCCTTCTCTCTCTCTCTCGTGCGTTCTCTCTCTCTCTCGTGCGTTTTCTCTCTCTCTCTCACTCTCTCTCTCTCTCATGCGTTCTCTCTCTCTCTCTGTCTCGTGCCTTCTCTCTCTCTCTCTCTCTCTCTCTCTCGTGCGTTCTCTCCCTCTCTCTCGTGCGTTCTCTCCCTCTCTCTCGTGCGTTCTCTCCCTCTCTCTCGTGCGTTCTCTCCCTCTCTCTCGTGCGTTCTCTCCCTCTCTCTCGTGCGTTCTCTCCCTCTCTCTCGTACGTTCTCTCCCTCTCTCGTGCGTTCTCTCTCTCGCTCCCTCTCTCTCGTGCGTTCTCTCTCTCGCTCCCTCTCTCGTGCGTTCTCTCTCTCGCTCCCTCTCTTGTGCGTTCTCTCTCTCTCTCTCGTGCGTTCTCTCTCTCGTGCGTTCTCTCTCTCTCTCTCTCTCCCGTGCGTGTTCTCTCTTTCTCCTGCGTTCTCTCTCTCTGGTGCATTCTCTCTCTTGTGCGTTCTCTCTCTCTCTCTCTCTCTCGCGTTCCCTCTCTCGTGCGTTCTCTCTCTCTCTCGTGCGTTCTCTCTCTCTCTCTCTCTCTCTCTCTCTCTCGTGTGTTCTCTCTCTCTCTTGTGCGTTTTCTCTCTCTCTCTCTCCCTCTTGTGTGTTCTCTCTCCCTCTCTCTCGTGCGTTCTTTCTCTCCCGTGCGTACTCTCTCTCTCACTCTCTCTCGTGCGTTCTCTCTCTCTCGTGCGTTCTCTCTCTCTCTCGTGCGTTCTCTCTCTCTCGTGCGTTCTCTCTTCCTCTCTCTCTCTTTCTCTCTCACTCTCGTGCGTTCTCTCTTGTGCGTTCACTCTCTCCCTCTTGTGCGTTCTCTCTCCCTCTCTCTCGTGCGTTCTTTCTCTCCCGTGCGTACTCTCTCTCTCACTCTCTCTCGTGCGTTCTCTCTCTCTCGTGCGTTCTCTCTCTCTCTCGTGCGTTCTCTCTCTCTCGTGCGTTCTCTCTTCCTCTCTCTCTCTTTCTCTCTCACTCTCGTGCGTTCTCTCTTGTGCGTTCACTCTCTCCCTCTTGTGCGTTCTCTCTCCCTCTCTCTCGTGCGTTCTTTCTCTCCCGTGCGTACTCTCTCTCTCACTCTCTCTCGTGCGTTCTCTCTCTCTCGTGCGTTCTCTCTCTCTCGTGCGTTCTCTCTTCCTCTCTCTCTCTTTCTCTCTCATTCTCGTGCGTTCTCTCTTGTGCGTTCACTCTCTCTCTCTTGTGCGTTCACTCTCTCTCTCTCGTGCATTCACTCTCTCTCTCTCGTGCGTTCTCTCTCTCTCGTGCGTTCTCTCTCCCTCTCGTGCGTTGTCTCTCTCCCTCTCGTGCGTTTTCTCTCTCTCTCTCACTCTCTCTCTCTCTCTCTCTCGTGCGTTCTCTGTCTCTCTCTCTCTCGTGCGTTCTCTCTCTCTCTGTCTCGTGCCTTCTCTCTCTCTCGTGCGTTCTCTCTCTCTCTCGTGCGTTTTCTCTCTCTCTCTCTCACTCTCTCTCTCTCGTGCGTTCTCTGTCTCTCTCTCTCTCGTGCGTTCTCTCTCTCTCTGTCTCGTGCCTTCTCTCTCTCTCTCGTGCGTTCTCTCTCTCTCTCGTGCGTTCTCTCTCTCTCTCGTGCGTTCTCTCTCTCTCTCGTGCGTTCTCTCTCTCTCGTGCGTTCTCTCTCTCCCTCTCTCGTGCGTTCTCTCTCTCTCTCCCTCTCTCGTGCGTTCTCTCTCTCTCCCTCTCTCGTGCGTTCTCTCTGTCTCTCCCTCTCTCGTGCGTGCTCTCTCTCTCGTGCGTGCTCTCTCTCTCGTGCATTCTCTCTCTCTCTCGTGTGTTCTCTCTCTCTGTCTCTCTCGTGCGTTCTCTCTCTCTCGTGCGTTCTCTCTCTCTCTCTCTCCTGCGTTCTCTCTCGTGCGTTCTCTCTCTCTCGTGCGTTCTCTCTCTCTCTCGCGCGTTCTCTCTCTCTCGTGCGTTCTCTCTCTCTCTCGTGCGTTCTCTCTCTCTCGTGCGTTCTCTCTCTCTCTCGTGCGTTCTCTCTCTCTCTCGTGCGTTCTCTCTCTCTCACTCTCTCTCGTGCGTTCTCTCTCTCTCTCTCGTGCGTTCTCTCTCTCTCTCTCGTGCGTTCCCTCTCTCTCTCTCTCGTGCGTTCCCTCTCTCTCTCCCTCTCGTGCGTTGTCTCTCTCCCTCTCGTGCGTTTTCTCTCTCTCTCTCACTCTCTCTCTCTCTCTCTCGTGCGTTCTCTGTCTCTCTCTCTCTCGTGCGTTCTCTCTCTCTCTGTCTCGTGCCTTCTCTCTCTCTCTCGTGCGTTCTCTCTCTCTCTCGTGCGTTTTCTCTCTCTCTCTCACTCTCTCTCTCTCTCATGCGTTCTCTCTCTCTCTCTGTCTCGTGCCTTCTCTCTCTCTCTCGTGCGTTCTCTCTCTCTCTCTCGTGCGTTCTCTCTCTCTCTCGTGCGTTCTCTCTCTCCCTCTCTCGTGCGTTCTCTCTCTCCCTCTCTCGTGCGTTCTCTCTGTCTCTCCCTCTCTCGTGCGTGCTCTCTCTCTCGTGCGTGCTCTCTCTCTCGTGCGTTCTCTCTCTCGTGCGTTCTCTCTCTCTCTCTCGTGCGTTCTCCCTCTCTCTCGTGCATTCCCTCTCTCTCTCTCGTGCATTCTCTCTCTCTCTCTCGTGCATTCTCTCTCTCTTGCTCGTGCGTTCTCTCTCTCTTGCTCGTGCGTTCTCTCTCTCTCTCCGTCTCTCTCTCGTGCATTCTCCCTCTCTCTCTCTCGTGCATTCTCTCTCTCGTGCGTTCCCTCTCTCGTGCGTTCCCTCTCTCGTGCGTTCCCTCTCTCGTGCGTTCCCTCTCTCGTGCGTTCTCTCTCTCTCTCTCGTGCGTTCTCTCTCACTCTCTCGTGCGTTCTCTCTCTCGTGCATTCTCTCTCACTCTCTCGTGTATTCTCTCTCTCTCGTGTGTTCTCTCTTTCTCTCTCGTGCGTTCTCTCTTTCTCTCTCGTGCGTTCTCTCTTTCTCTCTCGTGCATTCTCTCTCTCGTGCGTTCCCTCTCTCGTGCGTTCTCTCTCTCTCTCTCTCTCGTGCGTTCTCTCGCTCTCTCTCTCGTGCGTTCTCTCTCTCGCTCGCTCTCTCGTGCGTTCTCTCTCTCGCTCGCTCTCTCGTGCGTTCTCTCTCTCTCTCGTGCGTTCTCTCTCACTCGTGCGTTCTCTCTCTCTCGTGCGTTCTCTCTCTCTCGTGCCTTCTCTCTCTCTCCCTCGTGCGTTCTCTCTCTCTCTCGTGCGTTCTCTCTCTCTCTCGTGCGTTCCCTCTCTCTCTTGTGCGTTCTCTCTCTCTCTCTCTCTCTCTCTCGTCCGTTCTCTCTCTCTCTCGTGCGTTCTCTCTCTCTCGTGCGTTCTCTCTCTCACTCTCTCTCTCGTGCGTTCTCGCTCTCACTCTCTCTCGTGCGTTCTCTCTCTCACTCTCTCCCGCGTGCGTTCTCTCTCTCACTCTCTCTCGCGTGCGTTCTCTCCTTCTCTCTCTCTCATGCGTTCCCTCTCTCTCTCGTGCGTTCTCTCTCTCTCTCCGTCTCTCTCTCGTGCGTTCTCTCTCTCTCTCCGTCTCTCTCTCGTGCGTTCTCTCTCTCTCTCTCTCTCTCTCTCTCGTGCGTTCTCCATCTCTCTCGTGCGTTCTCCCTCTCTCTCGTGCGTTCTCTCTCTCTCGTGCGTTCTCTCTCTATTTCTCGTGCATTCTCTCTCTCTCTCTCGTGCGTTCTCTCTCTCTCTCTCGTGCGTTCTCTCTCTCTCTCGTGCGTTCTCTCTCTCTCTCGTGCTTTCTCTCTCTCTCGTGCGTTCTCTCTCTCCATCTCGTGGGTTCTCTCTCTCTCTCTCTCTCATGCGTTCCCAATCTATCTCTCTCGTGCATTCTCTCTCTCTCTCCATCTCGTGGTTCTCTCTCTCTCTCTCTCTCTCATGCGTTCCCAATCTATCTCACTCGTGCATTCTCTCTCTCTTTTTCTCTCGTGCGTTCTCTCTCTCTTTCTCTCTCTCTCGTGCGTTCTCTCTCTCTTTCTCTCTCTCGTGCGTTCTCTCTCTCTCTCTCGTGCGTTCTCTCTCTCTCTCTCGTGCGTTCTCTCTCTCTCTCTCGTGCTTTCTCTCTCTCTCGTGCGTTCACTCTCTCTCTCGTGCATTCCCTCTCTCTCTCTCGTGCATTCTCTCTCCCTTGCTCGTGCGTTCTCTCTCTCTCCGTCTCTCTCTCTCGTGCATTCTCCCTCTCTCTCTCGTGCATTCCCTCTCTCGTGCGTTCCCTCTCTCGTGCGTTCCCTCTCTCGTGCGTTCTCTCTCTCTCTCTCTCGTGCGTTCTCTCTCTCTCGTGCGTTCTCTCTCTCTCTCGTGCGTTCTCTCTCTCTCTCGTGCGTTCTCTCTCTCTCTCGTGCGTTCTCTCTTTCTCTCTCTCTCGTGCATTCTCTCTCTCGTGCGTTCCCTCTCTCGTGCATTCTCTCTCTCTCTCTCTCTCTCTCTCGTGCGTTCTCTCTCTCTCTCTCTCTCATGCGTTCTCTCTCTCTCGTGCGTTCTCTCTTTCTCTCTCTCTCGTTCATTCTCTCTCTCGTGCGTTCTCTCTCTATTTCTCTCTCTCTCGTGCGTTCTCTCTCTCTCGTGCGTTCTCTCTTTCTCTCGTGCGTTCTCTCTCTCTGTCTCTCTCTCGTGCGTTCTCTCTCTCTCGTGCGTTCTCTCTCTCTCGTGCGTTCTCTCTCTCTCGTGCGTTCTCTCTCTCTTTCTCTCGTGCGTTCTCTCTCTCTGTCTCTCTCTCGTGCGTTCTCTCTCTCTCTCGTGCGTTCTCTCTCTCTCTCGTGCGTTCTCTCTCTCTTTCTCTCTCTCGTGCGTTCTCTCTCTCTCGTGCGTTCCCTCTCTCTCTCGTGCGTTCCCTCTCTCTCTCGTGCGTTCTCTCTCTCTCTCTCTCTCTCGTGCGTTCTCTGTCTCTCTCTCTCTCGTGCGTTCTCTCTCTCTCTCTCTCTCTCTCTCGTGCGTCCTCTCTCTCTCTCTCTCTCTCGAGTCCTCTCTCTCTCTCTCTCTCTCTTTCTCTCTCGTGCGTTCTCTCTCTCACTCTCTCTCTCGTGCGTTCTCTCTCTCACTCTCTCTCTCGTGCGTTCTCTCTCTCACTCTCTCTCTCGTGCGTTCTCTCTCTCACTCACTCTCGTGCGTTCTCTCCTTCTCTCTCGTGCGTTCCCTCTCTCGTGCGTTCTCTCTCTCTCTCTCTCGTGCGTTCCCTCTCTCTCTTGTGTGTTCTCTCTCTCTCTCCGTCTCTCTCTCGTGCATTCTCTCTCTCACTCTCTCTCGTGCATTCTCTCTCTCGTGCGTTCTCTCTCTCTCGTGCGTTCTCTCTCTCTCTCTCTCGTGCGTTCTCTCTATCTCTCGTGCGTTCTCTCTCTCACTCTCTCTCTCGTGCGTTCTCTCTCTCACTCTCTCTCTTGTGCGTTCTCTCTCTCACTCTCTCTCTCGTGCGTTCTCTCCATTTCTCTCTCTCTCGTGCGTTCTCTCTCTCTCTCTCTCTCTCTCGTGCGTTCTCTCTCTCTCTCTCGTGCGTTCTCTGTCTCTCTCTCTCGTGCGTTCTCTCTCTCTCTCGTGCGTTCTCTCTCTCTCTCTCTCTCTCTCGTGCGTTCTCTCTCTCTCTCGTGCGTTCTCTCTCTCTCTCTCTCTCTCTCTCGTGCGTTCTCTCTCTCTCTCGTGCGTTCTCTGTCTCTCTCTCTCTCGTGCGTTCTCTCTCTCTCTCGTGCATTCCCTCTCTCTCTCTCGTGCGTTCTCTCTCTCTCTCGTGCATTCCCTCTCTCTCTCTCGTGCATTCTCTCTCCCTTGCTCGTGCGTTCTCTCTCTCTCCGTCTCTCTCTCTCGTGCATTCTCCCTCTCTCTCTCGTGCATTCCCTCTCTCGTGCGTTCCCTCTCTCGTGCGTTCCCTCTCTCGTGCGTTCTCTCTCTCTCTCTCGTGCGTTCTCTCTCTCTCGTGCGTTCTCTCTCTCTCTCGTGCGTTCTCTCTCTCTCTCGTGCGTTCTCTCTCTCTCTCGTGCGTTCTCTCTTTCTCTCTCTCTCGTGCATTCTCTCTCTCGTGCGTTCCCTCTCTCGTGCATTCTCTCTCTCTCTCTCTCTCTCTCGTGCGTTCTCTCTCTCTCTCTCTCTCATGCGTTCTCTCTCTCTCGTGCGTTCTCTCTTTCTCTCTCTCTCGTTCATTCTCTCTCTCGTGCGTTCTCTCTCTATTTCTCTCTCTCTCGTGCGTTCTCTCTCTCTCGTGCGTTCTCTCTTTCTCTCGTGCGTTCTCTCTCTCTGTCTCTCTCTCGTGCGTTCTCTCTCTCTCGTGCGTTCTCTCTCTCTCGTGCGTTCTCTCTCTCTTTCTCTCGTGCGTTCTCTCTCTCTGTCTCTCTCTCGTGCGTTCTCTCTCTCTCTCGTGCGTTCTCTCTCTCTCTCGTGCGTTCTCTCTCTCTTTCTCTCTCTCGTGCGTTCTCTCTCTCTCGTGCGTTCCCTCTCTCTCTCGTGCGTTCCCTCTCTCTCTCGTGCGTTCTCTCTCTCTCTCTCTCTCTCTCGTGCGTTCTCTGTCTCTCTCTCTCTCGTGCGTTCTCTCTCTCTCTCTCTCTCTCTCTCGTGCGTCCTCTCTCTCTCTCTCTCTCGAGTCCTCTCTCTCTCTCTCTCTCTCTCTCGTGCGTTCTCTCTCTCACTCTCTCTCTCGTGCGTTCTCTCTCTCACTCTCTCTCTCGTGCGTTCTCTCTCTCACTCTCTCTCTCGTGCGTTCTCTCTCTCACTCACTCTCGTGCGTTCTCTCCTTCTCTCTCGTGCGTTCCCTCTCTCGTGCGTTCTCTCTCTCTCTCTCTCGTGCGTTCCCTCTCTCTCTTGTGTGTTCTCTCTCTCTCTCCGTCTCTCTCTCGTGCATTCTCTCTCTCACTCTCTCTCGTGCATTCTCTCTCTCGTGCGTTCTCTCTCTCTCGTGCGTTCTCTCTCTCTCGTGCGTTCTCTCTCTCTCTCTCTCTCGTGCGTTCTCTCTATCTCTCGTGCGTTCTCTCTCTCACTCTCTCTCTCGTGCGTTCTCTCTCTCACTCTCTCTCTTGTGCGTTCTCTCTCTCACTCTCTCTCTCGTGCGTTCTCTCCATTTCTCTCTCTCTCGTGCGTTCTCTCTCTCTCTCTCTCTCTCGTGCGTTCTCTCTCTCTCTCTCGTGCGTTCTCTGTCTCTCTCTCTCGTGCGTTCTCTCTCTCTCTCGTGCGTTCTCTCTCTCTCTCTCTCTCTCTCGTGCGTTCTCTCTCTCTCTCGTGCGTTCTCTCTCTCTCTCTCTCTCTCTCGTGCGTTCTCTCTCTCTCTCGTGCGTTCTCTGTCTCTCTCTCTCTCGTGCGTTCTCTCTCTCTCTCGTGCATCCTCTCTCTCTCTCTCTCTCGTGAGTCCTCTCTCTCTCTCTCTCTCGTGCGTTCTCTCTCTCACTCTCTCTCTCGTGCGTTCTCTCTCTCTTTCTCTCTCTCGTGCGTTCTCTCTCTCTCTCGCGTTCTCTCTCTCACTCACTCTCGTGCATTCTCTCCTTCTCTCTCGTGCGTTCCCTCTCTTGTGCGTTCTCTCTCTCTCTCTCTCTCTCTCGTGCGTTCCCTCTTTCTCTCGTGCGTTCTCTCTCTCTCTCCGTCTCTCTCTCGTGCATTCTCTCTCTCACTCTCTCTCGTGCATTCTCTCTCTCGTGCGTTCCCTCTCTCGTGCGTTCTCTCTCTCTCTCTCTCTCTCGTGCGTTCTCCCTCTCTCTCTCGTGCGTTCTCCCTCTCTCTCTCGTGCGTTCTCCCTCTCTCTCGTGCGTTCTCTCTCTCTCTCGTGCGTTCTCTTTCTCTCTCTCTCTCGTGCATTCTCTCTCTCGTGCGTTCTCTCTCTATTTCTCTCTCTTGCGTTCTCTCTCTCTCTCTCTTGCGTTCTCTCTCTCTCTCTCGTGCGTTCTCTCTCTCTCTCTCGTGCGTTCTCTCTCTCTCTCTCTCTCTCGTGCGTTCTCTCTCTCTCTCTCTCGTGCGTTCTCTCTCTCTCGTGGGTTCTCTCTCTCTCTCTCTCTCATGCGTTCCCAATCTATCTCTCTCGTGCATTCTCTCTCTCTCTCCATCTCGTGGGTTCTCTCTCTCTCTCTCTCTCTCATGCGTTCCAATCTATCTCTCTCGTGCATTCTCTCTCTCTTTCTCTCTCGTGCGTTCTCTCTCTCTTTCTCTCTCTCTCGTGCGTTCTCTCTCTCGTGCGTTGTCTCTCTCACTCTCTCTCTCGTGCGTTCTCTCCTTCTCTCTCTCTCTCTCTCTCTCTCTCGTGCGTTCCCTCTCTCGTGCGTTCTCTCTCTCCCTCTCTCTCTCGTGCGTTCTCTCCATCTCTCTCTCTCTCGTGCGTTCACTCTCTCTCTCGTGCGTTCACTCTCTCTCTCGTGCATTCTCTCTCTCACTCTCTCTCTCGTGCGTTCTCGCTCTCACTCTCTCTCGTGCGTTCTCTCTCTCACTCTCTCTCGCGTGCGTTCTCTCCTTCTCTCTCTCTCATGCGTTCCCTCTCTCTCTCGTGCGTTCTCTCTCTCTCTCCGTCTCTCTCTCGTGCGTTCTCTCTCTCTCTCCGTCTCTCTCTCGTGCGTTCTCTCTCTCTCTCTCTCTCTCTCTCGTGCGTTCTCCATCTCTCTCGTGCGTTCTCCCTCTCTCTCGTGCGTTCTCTCTCTCTCGTGCGTTCTCTCTCTATTTCTCGTGCATTCTCTCTCTCTCTCTCGTGCGTTCTCTCTCTCTCTCTCGTGCGTTCTCTCTCTCTCTCGTGCGTTCTCTCTCTCTCTCTCGTGCTTTCTCTCTCTCTCGTGCGTTCTCTCTCTCCATCTCGTGGGTTCTCTCTCTCTCTCTCTCTCATGCGTTCCCAATCTATCTCTCTCGTGCATTCTCTCTCTCTCTCTCCATCTCGTGGGTTCTCTCTCTCTCTCTCTCTCTCATGCGTTCCCAATCTATCTCACTCGTGCATTCTCTCTCTCTTTTTCTCTTGTGCGTTCTCTCTCTCTTTCTCTCTCTCTCGTGCGTTCTCTCTCTCTCTCGTGCGTTCTCTCTCTCTCTCTCGTGCGTTCTCTCTCTCTCTCTCGTGCTTTCTCTCTCTCTCGTGCGTTCACTCTCTCTCTCGTGCATTCCCTCTCTCTCTCTCGTGCATTCTCTCTCCCTTGCTCGTGCGTTCTCTCTCTCTCCGTCTCTCTCTCTCGTGCATTCTCCCTCTCTCTCTCGTGCATTCTCTCTCTCGTGCGTTCTCTCTCTCGTGCGTTCCCTCTCTCGTGCGTTCCCTCTCTCGTGCGTTCTCTCTCTCTCTCTCTCGTGCGTTCTCTCTCTCTCGTGCGTTCTCTCTCTCTCTCGTGCGTTCTCTCTCTCTCTCGTGCGTTCTCTCTCTCTCTCGTGCGTTCTCTCTCTCTCTCTCTCTCGTGCATTCTCTCTCTCGTGCGTTCCCTCTCTCGTGCATTCTCTCTCTCTCTCTCTCTCTCTCGTGCATTCTCTCGCTCTCTCTCGTGCGTTCTCTCTCTCTCTCTCTCGTGCGTTCTCTCTCTCTCGTGCGTTCTCTCTCTCTCGTGCGTTCTCTCTCTCTCTCGTGCGTTCTCTCTCTCTCGTGCGTTCTCTCTCTCTCGTGCGTTCTCTCTCTCTTTCTCTCGTGCGTTCTCTCTCTCTGTCTCTCTCTCGTGCGTTCTCTCTCTCTCGTGCGTTCTCTCTCTCTCTCGTGCGTTCTCTCTCTCTTTCTCTCTCTCGTGCGTTCTCTCTCTCTCTCGTGCGTTCCCTCTCTCTCTCGTGCGTTCCCTCTCTCTCTCGTGCGTTCCCTCTCTCTCTCGTGCATTCTCTCTCTCTCTCTCTCTCTCTCTCTCTCGTGCGTTCTCTGTCTCTCTCTCTCTCTCTCGAGTCCTCTCTCTCTCTCTCTCTCTCTCTCTCGTGCGTTCTCTCTCTCACTCTCTCTCTCGTGCGTTCTCTCTCTCACTCTCTCTCTCGTGCGTTCTCTCTCTCACTCTCTCTCTCGTGCGTTCTCTCTCTCACTCACTCTCGTGCGTTCTCTCCTTCTCCTCTCGTGCGTTCCCTCTCTCGTGCGTTCTCTCTCTCTCTCTCGTGCATTCCCTCTCTCTCTTGTGTGTTCTCTCTCTCTCTCCGTCTCTCTCTCGTGCATTCTCTCTCTCACTCTCTCTCGTGCATTCTCTCTCTCGTGCGTTCTCTCTCTCTCGTGCGTTCTCTCTCTCTCTCTCTCTCGTGCGTTCTCTCTATCTCTCGTGCGTTCTCTCTCTCACTCTCTCTCTCGTGCGTTCTCTCTCTCACTCTCTCTCTTGTGCGTTCTCTCTCTCACTCTCTCTCTCGTGCGTTCTCTCCATTTCTCTCTCTCTCGTGCGTTCTCTCTCTCTCTCTCTCTCTCGTGCGTTCTCTCTCTCTCTCGTGCGTTCTCTGTCTCTCTCTCTCTCTCGTGCGTTCTCTCTCTCTCTCGTGCGTTCTCTCTCTCTCTCTCTCTCTCGTGCGTTCTCTCTCTCTCTCGTGCGTTCTCTCTCTCTCTCTCTCTCTCGTGCGTTCTCTCTCTCTCTCGTGCGTTCTCTGTCTCTCTCTCTCTCGTGCGTTCTCTCTCTCTCTCGTGCATCCTCTCTCTCTCTCTCTCGTGAGTCCTCTCTCTCTCTCTCTCTCTCTCGTGCGTTCTCTCTCTCACTCTCTCTCTCGTGCGTTCTCTCTCTCTTTCACTCTCTCGTGCGTTCTCTCTCTCACTCTCTCTCTCGTGCGTTCTCTCTCTCACTCACTCTCGTGCGTTCTCTCCTTCTCTCTCGTGCGTTCCCTCTCTTGTGCGTTCTCTCTCTCTCTCTCTCTCTCTCGTGCGTTCCCTCTCTCTCTCGTGCGTTCTCTCTCTCTCTCGTGCGTTCTCTCTCTCTCTCGTGCGTTCTCTCTTTCTCTCTCTCTCGTGCATTCTCTCTCTCGTGCGTTCCCTCTCTCGTGCATTCTCTCTCTCTCTCTCTCTCTCGTGCATTCTCTCGCTCTCTCTCGTGCGTTCTCTCTCTCTCTCTCTCTCGTGCGTTCTCTCTCTCTCGTGCGTTCTCTCTTTCTCTCTCTCTCGTTCATTCTCTCTCTCGTGCGTTCTCTCTCTATTTCTCTCTCTCTCGTGCGTTCTCTCTCTCTCGTGCGTTCTCTCTTTCTCTCGTGCGTTCTCTCTCTCTGTCTCTCTCTCGTGCGTTCTCTGTCTCTCGTGCGTTCTCTCTCTCTCGTGCGTTCTCTCTCTCTCGTGCGTTCTCTCTCTCTCGTGCGTTCTCTCTCTCTTTCTCTCGTGCGTTCTCTCTCTCTGTCTCTCTCTCGTGCGTTCTCTCTCTCTCGTGCGTTCTCTCTCTCTCTCGTGCGTTCTCTCTCTCTCTCGTGCGTTCTCTCTCTCTCTCTCTCTCTCGTGCGTTCTCTCTCTCTTTCTCTCTCTCGTGCGTTCTCTCTCTCTCTCGTGCGTTCTCTCTCTCTCTCGTGCGTTCTCTCTCTCTCTCTCTCTCTCTCTCTCGTGCGTTCTCTCTCTCTCTCGTGCGTTCTCTCTCTCTCTCTCTCTCTCGTGCGTTCTCTCTCTCTCTCGTGCGTTCTCTGTTCTCTCTCTCTCGTGCGTTCTCTCTCTCTCTCGTGCATCCTCTCTCTCTCTCTCTCGTGAGTCCTCTCTCTCTCTCTCTCTCTCGTGCGTTCTCTCTCTCACTCTCTCTCTCGTGCGTTCTCTCTCTCTTTCTCTCTCTCGTGCGTTCTCTCTCTCTCACTCTCTCTCTCGTGCGTTCTCTCTCTCACTCACTCTCGTGCGTTCTCTCCTTCTCTCTCGTGCGTTCCCTCTCTTGTGCGTTCTCTCTCTCTCTCTCTCTCTCTCTCTCGTGCGTTCCCTCTCTCTCTCGTGCGTTCTCTCTCTCTCTCGTGCGTTCTCTCTCTCTCTCGTGCGTTCTCTCTCTCTCTCGTGCGTTCTCTCTTTCTCTCTCTCTCGTGCATTCTCTCTCTCGTGCGTTCCCTCTCTCGTGCATTCTCTCTCTCTCTCTCTCTCTCTCGTGCATTCTCTCGCTCTCTCTCGTGCGTTCTCTCTCTCTCTCTCTCTCGTGCGTTCTCTCTCTCTCGTGCGTTCTCTCTTTCTTTCTCTCTCGTTCATTCTCTCTCTCGTGCGTTCTCTCTCTATTTCTCTCTCTCTCGTGCGTTCTCTCTCTCTCGTGCGTTCTCTCTTTCTCTCGTGCGTTCTCTCTCTCTGTCTCTCTCTCGTGCGTTCTCTCTCTCTCGTGCGTTCTCTCTCTCTCGTCGTGCGTTCTCTCTCTCTCGTGCGTTCTCTCTCTCTCGTGCGTTCTCTCTCTCTTTCTCTCGTGCGTTCTCTCTCTCTGTCTCTCTCTCGTGCGTTCTCTCTCTCTCGTGCGTTCTCTCTCTCTCTCGTGCGTTCTCTCTCTCTCTCGTGCATTCTCTCTCTCTTTCTCTCTCTCGTGCGTTCTCTCTCTCTCTCGTGCGTTCCCTCTCTCTCTCGTGCGTTCCCTCTCTCTCTCGTGCGTTCTCTCTCTCTCTCTCTCTCTCTCTCGTGCGTTCTCTGTCTCTCTCTCTCTCGTGCGTTCTCTCTCTCTCTCTCTCTCTCTCGTGCTTCTACTCTCTCTCTCTCTCTCTCTCGAGTCCTCTCTCTCTCTCTCTCTCTCTCGTGCGTTCTCTCTCTCACTCTCTCTCTCGTGCGTTCTCTCTCTCACTCTCTCTCTCGTGCGTTCTCTCTCTCACTCACTCTCGTGCGTTCTCTCCTTCTCTCTCGTGCGTTCCCTCTCTCGTGCGTTCTCTCTCTCTCTCTCTCGTGCGTTCCCTCTCTCTCTTGTGTGTTCTCTCTCTCTCTCCGTCTCTCTCTCGTGCATTCTCTCTCTCACTCTCTCTCGTGCATTCTCTCTCTCGTGCGTTCTCTCTCTCTCGTGCGTTCTCTCTCTCTCTCTCTCTCGTGCGTTCTCTCTATCTCTCGTGCGTTCTCTCTCTCACTCTCTCTCTCTCGTGCGTTCTCTCTCTCACTCTCTCTCTTGTGCGTTCTCTCTCTCACTCTCTCTCTCGTGCGTTCTCTCCATTTCTCTCTCTCTCGTGCATTCTCTCTCTCTCTCTCTCTCTCTCGTGCGTTCTCTCTCTCTCTCGTGCGTTCTCTGTCTCTCTCTCTCTCGTGCGTTCTCTCTCTCTCTCGTGCGTTCTCTCTCTCTCTCTCTCTCTCGTGCGTTCTCTCTCTCTCTCGTGCGTTCTCTCTCTCTCTCTCTCTCGTGCGTTCTCTCTCTCTCATCGTGCGTTCTCTGTCTCTCTCTCTCTCGTGCGTTCTCTCTCTCTCTCGTGCATCCTCTCTCTCTCTCTCGTGAGTCCCTCTCTCTCTCTCTATCTCGTGCGTTCTCTCTCTCACTCTCTCTCTCGTGCGTTCCCTCTCTCTTTCTCTCTCTCGTGCGTTCTCTCTCTCACTCTCTCTCTCGTGCGTTCTCTCTCTCACTCACTCTCGTGCGTTCTCTCCTTCTCTCTCGTGCGTTCCCTCTCTTGTGCGTTCTCTCTCTCTCTCTCTCTCTCTCTCGTGCGTTCCCTCTCTCTTTCTCTCTCTCGTGCGTTCTCTCTCTCACTCTCTCTCTCGTGCGTTCTCTCTCTCACTCACTCTCGTGCGTTCTCTCCTTCTCTCTCGTGCGTTCCCTCTCTTGTGCGTTCTCTCTCTCTCTCTCTCTCTCTCTCGTGCGTTCCCTCTCTCTCTCGTGCGTTCCCTCTCTCTCTCGTGCGTTCTCTCTCTCTCTCCGTCTCTCTCTCGTGCATTCTCTCTCTCACTCTCTCTCGTGCTTTCTCTCTCTCGTGCGTTCTCTCTCTCTCGTGCGTTCTCTCTCTCTCTCTCTCTCTCTCGTGCGTTCTCTCTATA
>NC_090344.1:35138052-35263052 GCF_035084215.1 Heptranchias perlo | reverse complement strand
CTCCAACTCCCTTTGCAATAAAAGCCAACCTACCATTTGCCTTCCTAATTGCTTGCTGTACCTGCATGCTAACTTTTTGTGTTTCTTGTACAAGGACACCCAGATCTCTCTGAACACCAACATTTAATAGCCCTTCACCATTTAAAAAATATTCTGTTTTTATATTCTTCCTACCAAAGTGAATAACCTCACATTTCCCCACATTATACTCCATCTGCCACCATCTTGCCCACTTACTTAACCTGTCTATATCCCTTTGCAGACTCTTTGTGTCCTCCTCACAGCTTACTTTCCCACCCAGCTTTGTATCATCAGCAAACTTGGATACATTACACTCGGTCCCTTCATCTAAGTCATTGATATATATTGTAAATAGCTGAGGCCCAAGCACCGATCCCTGCGGTACCCCACTAGTTACAGCCTGCCAACCTGAAAATGACCCATTTATTCCTACTCTCTGTTTTCTGTCCGTTAACCAATCCTCTATCTATGCTAATATATTACCCCCAACCCCATGAGCCCTTACCTTGCATAACAACCTTTTATGTGGCACCTTATCGAATGCCTTTTGGAAATCCAAATATACAACATCCACTGGTTCCCCTTTATCTACCCCGCTAGTTACATCCTCAAAAAACTCTTAATAAATTTGTTAAACATGATTTCCTTTTCATAAAACCATGTTGACCCTGCGTAATCATATTGTGATTTTCTAAGTGTCCTGTTACCACTTCCTTAATAATGGATTCCAGCATTTCCCGACGACTGGTGTCAGGCCAATTCCCTGTTTTCTCTATCCTTCCTTTTTTGAGTAATGGTGTTACATTTGCCATCTTCCAATCTGCTGGGTCCGTTCTAGAATCTACGGAATTTTGGAAGATCACAACCAATGCATCCACTATCTCTGAAGCCACCTCTTTTAGAACCCTAGGATGTAGGCCATCAGGTCCAGGGGATTTGTCGGCTTTTATCCCATTAGATTGTCTTGTACTTTTTCTCTACTGATATTAATTGTTTTAAGTTTCTCAGTCTCCTTTGTCCCTTGATCCTCCACTATTTTTGGTATGCTTTTTGTGTCTTCTACTGTGAACTTGAGCCCCTCCAAAACTCTGCTGCCCATATCCTAACTCCCATCAAGCCCCTCTCTGCCTTTCTACCTCTTTCTCCTCCTTTAAGTCACTTCTTAAAATCTACCTCTTTGACCAAGCTTTTGGTCACCTGTCCGAATATATCTGTATGTGGCTCGGTGTCACATTATGTCTGATAACGCTCCTGTGAAGCCCTTTGAGACGTTTTTATTACGTTATAGGCGCTATATAAATGCAAGTTGTTGTTGTGATGGAAATCGGGGATGCGCGAGAGGCCATAATTGGAGGAGCGCAGATATCTCGGGGGGTTGTAGGAGGTCACAGAGATAGGGAGGGGCGAGGCCATGGAGAGATTTGAACACAAGGATGAGAATTTTAAAATGGAGGGTTTGGCAAACTGGCAGCCAATGTGGGTCAGCGAGCACAGGGGTGATGGGTGAACGACACTTGGTGCGCCCTCAGGATGTCCAACCAATGGACTGCCTTTGAAGTGCAGTCACTGTTGTTAAGTAGGCAAACACAGTAGCCAATTTGTGCATAGCAAGGTCCCACAAACAGCAAATGAATAAATGACTAGCTAATCTGTTCTTGGTGCTGGTTGAGGGAAGAATGTTGGTCAGGGTATCAGGTGTACTCCCTGCTCTTCGGATGGTACCGTGGGATCTTTTATAGTTACTTGAGTTGACAGACGGGCCTCAGATGTATCATCTCATCTGAAAGACGGCACCTCAGACAATGCAAGACTCCCTCTGCCAGCCTGCAGTGGGTGTTGAACGCACACCCTTCATAGTTGGAGTGTTATCAACTGAACCAAGGCTGACCCTTAATTTGAAGAGCCGGTAGGCTGGAAGATTACAGACTACTTTCAGCCCCTGATTAAAACATGAACGAACCTTCTGAGCTATAGTCAAACCCACTCACAGGTTAAAATATAATACACGTTCAACCTCCGTCCAGCCCCTTTCCCACTACATCACCTCTCCCCCCAACCCCCACCCCCACCCTCATCCCAGGAGCTTGCATCTGTTTTACCGTCGAGTTTCCATCACATTGGATGATCAGTTAGACTTGGTCAATCTGATTCTGAGCACCTATCACGATTATTTTTTTTAAAAACACGGGGCTGCTGATTTCCAAAAAAAAAATACCTCTGAATTTAAGCGAGCTTGATCATGAACAGACTTCAACGGGGTTGCTTGATTAAGAACAGACTTTGACAATGTTGCTTAATATTCAACATCTTGATTCCTTCTGGGATTCCTTTTTTTTATTCTTTGTGAGGTAATGTGGAGAATAGTAATTCCCTCTGTCTTGCCTTGCTGTATCTGTATGTACTCAGACTGATTTAGAAATGGAATGATTGGCAGCCCCGCTGGTGCATTGTGTTGATTTGATGAGAGGTTTACTGAAAGAGTACAGATTAAATAAAATATCTCTTCTCCTGATTAAGGCTGCTTGAATGTATGTGACTCCAAGCTTTTAACAGCTGTCAGCTGCGGCAACCTTCTCCCTCCCTCTCTCTCTCTTCACTGGATGTGATCAACACTGGCAAGACTCTGTTTATTGCCCGTCCCAAGTTGCCCTGAGATGGCGATGGTGGGCCTTCTCAGCAATACTTTGTAGTCGTGGCGCAGTGGGTAGCACTCTCGCCTCTGATGTCAGAAGGTCGTGACTTCAAGTCCCACTCCACAGACTTGAACACAAAATTTAGGCTGACGCTCCCAGTGCCAGTACTGAGGTACTATCGGAGATGCTGTCTTTTGGATGAGACGTTAGACCGAGGCCCCGTCAGCCTTCTCAGGTGGACATAAAAGCTCCCATGGCAATATTTAGATGAAGAGCAGGGGAGTTCTCCCCGGTGTCCTGGGCCAATATTTATCCCTCAACCAACATCACTAAAACGGACGATCTGGCTATTATCACATTTCTGGTTGTGGGAGCTTGCTGTGTGCAAATTGGCTGCTGCATTTCCCTACATTACAAGAGTGACTACGCTTCAAAAGTACTTAATTGGCTGTGAAGTGCTTTGGGACATCCTGAGGTTGTGCAAGGCGTTATATAAATACAAGTCCTCCTTCTTCGAGGGGCTTGCTACACCACTGAAGTGTCAGATGGTGGGGTGGCTGGTTCCCATCCCTGAAGGACGCTCGTGAACCAGTTGGATTTTTACAACAATCCAGCAGCTGTCATTATCATTTTTATTTTGCCAGCCCACAAATTGTCAGATTTCTTGAGTTCAGTTTTATAACCTGCCATGGTGGCATTTTAACTCCTGACCTGTGCTTCCATTATTATAACCGCTGCAGCGCTGGACCCCGCTGCATTACATTTAAAGCCAGCCTCCCGAGGTGCAGGTCGTGATGGTGGGAGTGGGATCTCCCATGCAATTCTGTGTGTGGTGATCTCTGATCATTGACCATGAGGACCAGAACCAGAGGGAAAAAAACCCCAAGGGCAAAATCATAATCACAATATCTTCATACAGCACAGTGTGCTCGATCAGAGTAGCGGCAGAGCTCGCAGTTGGGGAAATGAGGCATCATATGCAGTTTAAAAAGTTCTCGTTCTTATGTGCAAACAATAGCCTGTAATCCTTACTACAGCAATAATGTCAATTCATACATTGTGCCTTTAACATAGGAAATCGTACCGCAGTGCTTAAACATGTCTCAAGACACTTGACATATTCCCAAGGCCCTTAAAATACCCCAATGCACTTCAAAAATATCCCAACAAGCTTAAAAATGTCTCCAGGTGTTTAGAAAAACACATGAACAAAAGGAGAAAGAAAAACCGCCACTGCTGGAAATCTGAAACAAAACTAGTAAACGTTGGAAAGCCTCAGCAAGTCTGTAAAGAGAAAAGGTAGGTTAAGGTTTTGGCTGTGAGGCCTTAATCCATATTCTGACAAAGTTCTCGTACCTGAAATGTTAATTTGCCTTGTCCTTTGTCAGACACTGATGGAGCTGCTGTGAACTTTCAGCATTTTCCCTGCCTTTTCCCTCACCACATAAGGTGTGCAGTGACTGTGCAATGTGCTTTCCCTCCATTATACACAAGTTCTGAAACAGAACAAAATGCCAAACACATTAAATAAAGACAGTAATGAGTTGCATGCACACACTGGTACAAGCTGAACCTTGGACAGACAAGTAGGCAATGAATTTCTGTGCATTATGCTTCACTAAAATTATGGAATGGAGGAAATATCGGCTCAACAGTTAAAAGCAAAAGAAAAAGTTCTTACAGGTTTATGTGAGCTAGTTTTGCCACAGAGCATTTTGTAATATGTCACTAGTCATTGTGGGGAGTTGTGACAATAACACTAGTGCCCCATTTGTGCACCAGTACACAACAGCTTACCGTATTGTTGCGGTTTGTTGGAACCTACCCAAACCCTACCTTAAAACCACCAAGGATTGCAGCCGTGTTCTGCTTTTTTTTTAAGCGCGCTAACCGATCTCCCATGGCATTGCTCACCGTGAGTTGGCGGATACGGTGTTTTATAACGATGGTAGTGCTGTCAACAAACGCTAACAGGAAGTGCGGACATTGCAAGACTTTTAATATATTATAGATCAATTACGGATTGAGATGTAGATGAATGATTCCTGGTCTCGAAAATTAAAACAGATGTTGTTAAGAAAAATAAACTCAGTATCTGGTAGCAATAAGCAGCACAGAAGATTAAAAATCTATTTCCAATTATCATGTTCAAATTAACTAATTAGAAACCTCAAAATAAACTTCTTAAATTAGAAATCCTTCTGCTCATCTGATTTAATTTAATTGGTTTGTAATCTGGTCGCATAAGAATGCCAAACACATTTGAATAAAGACAAGTTTAATACAAATCTTGTTTATATACAAATAAAACATTGAAATCTTGCATATAACACACTGTTCCTTTAAGTGTCACACTTACTTCCTGTCACACTTTCCCCATCATACTTTGTTGATGACCCCCCTTATTGTTATAAAGCACCATACCCTCACTCGCTGCCACATAGTGAGTTCTCGATCTCGGCAGGGCTATCTGGGAGATGCTGAGAGGAGCTCACCATTGGGAAGAAAGCAACTTCCCCACTGCTTTTCTCATGCAACCCCTGGGGCATGGAATAGTGTGTAATATGAGATCAAAAATGTGATATAAATATATAATATAAAATGTGTGTCTCTACAGATATATGTGTGTGTATATATTTATGTGTGTGTATATAGATATGTATGTGTATATATTTATGTGTGTGTATATATTTATGTGTGTGTATATATTTATGTGTGTGTATATAGATATGTATGTGTATATATTTATGTGTGTGTATATATTTATGTGTGTGTATATAGATATGTATGTGTATATATTTATGTGTGTGTATATATTTATGTGTGTGTATATAGATATGTATGTGTATATATTTATGTGTGTGTATATATTTATGTGTGTGTATATAGATATGTATGTGTATATATTTATATGTGTGTATATATTTATGTGTGTGTATATAGATATGTATGTGTATATATTTATGTGTGTGTATATATTTATGTGTGTATATAGATATGTGTGTGTATATAGATATGTATGTGTGTGTTTATACAACAGCAACAACTTGCATTTATACAGCACCTTTAATGTAGTAAAATATCCCAAGGTGATTCACAGGAGCGAATATCAAACAAAATTTGACACCAAGCCAAATAAGATGTTAGGACAGGTGGCCAAAAGCTTGGTCAAAGAGGTAGGTTTTAAGGAGCGTCTTAAAGGAGGAGAGAGAGAGGCAGAGAGGTTTAGGGAGGGAATTCCAGAGCTTAACGCCCAGGCAGCTGAAGGCACGGCCGCCAATGGTGGGATGATTAAAACCGGTGATACGCAAGAGGCCAGAATTGGAGGAGGGCAGAGATCTTGGAGGATTGTAGGGCTGGAGGAGGTTACAGAGGTAGGGAGGGGACGAGGCCATGGAGGGATTTGAACACGAGGATGAGAATTTTAAGTATGAGGCGTTGCCAGTCTGGGAGCCAATGTAGGACAGTGAGCACAGGAGTGATAGGTGAATGGGACTTGGTGCAAGTTAGGATACAGGCAGCAGAGTTTTGGATGAGCTCAAGTTTATGGAGGGTGGAAGATGGGAGGCCATTGAAATAGTCAAGTCTGGAGGTAACAAAGGCATGGATGAGGGTTTCAATACAGATTACCTAAGGCTGGGGCAGAGACGGGCAATGTTAGAGATATGTATATGTGTGTGTTGTATAGATATGTATGTGTGGGTGTATGTTTTTATTTATGTGTGTGTATATGCGCGGATCTAGCACATGTCCATTGCATACCAGATGACACACACCAGGGGGGTGATTTTAAACCCCAAGAACGGGCGGGTGGGAGTTGAAAATAGTTGTTTCTTTGGGTCGCAACCGCAAAATTTTCGGACTTTGCATTCCCAGTGGGAAGCCTGTACTTTTCCGCTCCGACATTAAACCCGGAAATAAAGCCCATAAAACAACAATTTTCAACTCCCACCCGCCCCCAACCCACCCGTTCTTGGGGTTTAAAATCTCCCCCCCCACCCCGACAGATGTCACACTTTGTTACACATGCAAAATAGTCTTTTAAAAAAGAGGAAGTTAGTCATTGGCCTGGATATGAAATCTACTAGCAGTTACACTTGCCCTGTGAATGACCTCCACAGTTTACAACCAACTATGGTTATCTGGATTTTGCCCATATACTGCCTTAAAGGTACTGGCCAGGTTAGTGGATAGACTTTACCAGCATGCGCCTGGCCCCACACTACATGTGAGCAAAGCCATGCTAGTTCAGTTTAAAAGACAAGATATAATAATGGAGAGAAAACAAGTGAGGTAAAAGCTTGATTATTGTCAGTATTGAATGCTGTGAGATTTCGATTGTTACCTAAAAACACTCAACATTCCTGAGTGACCTGTCTGGGTTGGAACTAAAATACCTGATGCCGCTGTGATCTTCACAAATGAAATGAACGTGTGAAAGAGTGACAACACTAATGTTGAGACATCTGTCTCTCTTCTAAAATAACTTATTTGAAATTAAGCATTGATAGACTCACTCCTGGAAGACATTTAGATTGCTGTACTTCACAGTAGTTTGCAGATGGCTCCCAGGGTGTTTGAATGTTAGGTTTATACCTGATTATATTAACCAGGCAAAAAGAAGGAAAAATCTCTTCTGCTTACCCTATATCTACAACTTGATGTGAAAACCATAGACGGAGAATCTAGAAAACACTTTCAGCACGTCTTATTTTTACTTCATTAAAAGCAATTGGATTCCATGATTATTATCCAGTGTGCCTTGATTTAATATCAAATGATTTACTTGCCTTTGGTTTTGTTCTGTTAGGCAAACATCTATTATTATAGATACTTGGTTTGAATAAAGCAGTACACAAGCTGGAAACTGGGCCCCACCTGCTGAAGTCAGTGCTAGCCATGGTGTCTGGTGGCCCTGCAGTTAGAGTGGGGTCTGGATGAGATCCAAAACGTATTGGGTTCAGGTCCAAGCTAAGGCCTTAGATACAGGCTAAGCCAGGAAAGGCTAGATTAATCAATTTAATGGGAGTTAGTGAGCTCAGTGTGGCGTATGATCTGATGCAAACTCAATGACAACCATAGGGACTGCCACCAAAGACCGCGGGGTTTTAAAGGGTGGGAGGAGGCTCGTGTGGAGTATAAACACCAGCAATGACCAGCTGGGCCGAATGGCCTGTTTCTGTGGTGTACATTCTGTGTAATTCTATATCCTAAGCTTTAGCATGGAACCAAACCTCAATTTCCTCCTTCCCCTCTCCAAAAATATGCTGCAGGATTGCTCTCATCAACAGGCTCGTTCTGTAACGGAATACTTCAATAGACTGTACAGGCCACAGATAACTGTTGCCGATAAGTCGGTAACAAGTTTAATCTAAATTGGTTGGCGCCACCATCAAAATGGTAGACGCAGGAGTGAATGCATTGCTCTGATAGCCCCAACAGTCATTTCTAGGCTCAGATTTGTTTTGGCGTCCTAACCTTGCAAACATTCCCCAGCAAACATTGGTGCACTCCCCGTGTAAATGGTGGCACATTCCCAGGGACCCGCTATCCCGACCTCCGAAAGGCAGTGTCAGCTACCCAAAGGAAAACAGTGCTCGCCTTAGTATAAAAGTAACTTGCTGGTAAGTCAACAAGTAACAAAAAACACATCCGATGATCTCATAGACCCTCCGGAGTCTACAAACCTCAGTTTGAGAAGCTCTGGTCTTATCTCGTTTTCTCCCTAGGATCTCAAAACTGTGGAGCCCCTCATGTCCATCAGTCTACTCGTACTCCACCAATCGGTGGGCATTTAAATCACAAGCTTTGTCTCTTCTCCCTCCCCTCTTCACTTACCTTGTCTACTCTATCATTCAATTCCAATTCCATCATGCCCTGCACTAATCTTGCTCAAAAAAATAATTTACAGCAGTTTCCATCTTCTCATTCCAAGTTAATTTTCCGTCTTATATTGCACACCATTCCTTGCCCCACGAGTTCCATGAGAAAAGTTCTGGGGAGCTTGCCGCCTTCCCATCGGAGAGGCACTAAGGATCTTCTCACCACTCCCAGACAGCACTGCTGAGATCAGGAACTCGCTGGGGGTTGAGAACTTGACCTTGCCTCTCTCCTGCTTTGCCATCCTGCCTTGTAATTGCAAACCATATCCTGGTAACGGACTGAATTTCCTCCAACTTTGAGAAAAGAGCTGAAATTTTCAAGTGTGAAAAGAATTCCAGCCTTCACAAATTTTAATAAGACTGTACTTTGGAAATAATTACCATAAATCTACTACTGAAATTGAATTATATCGGACACATTTGAAAAGAGCGGCCCCACTCCACAGACTTGAGCACATAATCTAGGCTGATACTCCAGTGCAGTACTGAGGGAGTGCCGCACTGTCAGAGGTGTCGTCTTTCGGATGAGTTGGGCGTAAAAAAAAAATCCCACGGTACTATTCAAAGAAAAGCAGGAGAGTTCTCCTCGGTGTGCTGGCCAATATTTATCCCTCAACCAACATCACTAAAACAGATGATCTAGTCATTATCGTATTGCTGTTTGTGGGAGCTTGCTGTGTGCAAATTGGCTGCTGTGTTTCCTACATTACAACAGTGACTACACTTCAAAGGTGTCATTCATTGGCTGTCCTGAGGTCATGAAATGCGCGATATAAATGCAAGTTTTTTTTACTGTGAGAAGCGGAACAGTGAACCGAAGAGTCAATGCTTTACACAGTGTTAACTTCCGACATCAGCAGTGTCACCTCTCATTGAGAAAGGCTGGATTTGGTTCAGTGGACCAGTAGTGGCTTGCAGGAGGGAGAAAAGGGTTTTACTCGGTGTTATCAGTGAGGTGTTAACAATTTGAGACAGGGACAGAACATACCTAACGCTATCCTGCTGAAGCAGCCTACTTTTCAAGTTGCAACCTTTGATCGTGGGCTTTACTCAAAAGGCTTGTTCTGCTTTTAAAATGATCCTTGAGAAAGACTTATTGCTATAATTGTGTGTGTGTGTGTGTGTGTGAGAGTGTGTGTGTGAGTGTGTGTGTGTGTGAGTGTGTGTGTGTGTGAGTGTGTGTGTGTGTGTGTGAGTGTGTGTGTGAGAGTGTGTGTGTGTGTGTGAGAGAGTGAGTGAGTGTGTGTGAGTGTGTGTGTGTGAGTGTGTGTGAGTGTGTGTGAGAGTGTGTGTGTGTGAGAGAGTGAGTGTGTGTGTGTGAGTGTGAGTGTGTGTGTGTGAGAGTGTGAGTGTGTGTGAATGTGTGTGAGAGTGTGTGTGTGTGTGTGAGAGAGTGAGTGAGTGTGTGTGCGCGCGTGCGCCCGTTCCCCCTCATGTCCTTCTATCACACTTGGATAACAGCCACTTGTTTCAAGTATGAGGGGCTGCCAGAAAATGCCTCACTAAAAATAAACATAAGCCAGGCTAGGGGGTGCGGCTTAATCACTGGCAAAATATATTGATGGATTGTTATATTTTTAGGATTTTTACGACAGATGTTATCCAGTGTCTGAGCATTCCCAGAGGTGAGACCTTGCTCCCTCTATCCCAGGGGGCACTGATACCTGCCCAGATCTCTGTGTCGGTGAAAGAATATCCACAGAGTTCACCTGATGTCCTGCCGTAACTTTGGCAGGAGAGTGACAGATACCCTGGAGAAATGGTGTAAATGGCCTTGTTTCGCCTCAACACTTTCTCCCGGGGAGGGGCGTGTTTCCGTTGACCTCCCGTCAGAGAATCCCTGCAGAGATTCTGGAGCAGATCTCTGCTGTGTTTCTCATTTGATGTCCCCAGGTGAACAATCCTTTACCTCACTAGGCCTCCACATGTAAACACCGCACCAAGGTGAAAGGTTTTGGATTTTGGCCTGTTCTAGTGAACCAAATTGATTGCTATACAATGCACTGTGATTTACCTGCAAACGGCAGGCTTTTTTTTGTGCTGGATTCAGCCCGGTTAAATGGTCCAAGCCACGTACTATAAACCTGCTGTGTTGACAGTGACAGTAATGTAATTTTAAATATACAGTACCATTTAATAGCAGGTACTCCATAACATGAAGTGAAATTCAGAAATATATTCATATAAATGTAATTGAGACAACATAGCTCAAAGCAATTTTTCTTTATAATGAATATTTAATCAGGATACTTTCTGCTCTCCCTCGTATTCTATTATCACTGTGATACACATTGTCATTAATTTGTACTATAAATAGCAGCACAATGTACATGTTTATGTTCGTTCCCATTATATTCTGAAATACTCACGGCCCTTACTTGTACTCCCATTGATGAGATAGTGACCTGTGTTTCGCAACTTCAAAATTTTGGACAACTGAACCAAAGTGGCCGAGATAGCTTTGTGGATTCATGAAATCAGGCTCTGCAGTCTTGCGATTGATAGAACTGGTTTTAAAGATCCCACGGCACTATTTGTAGAGTTCTCCCGGTGTTCTGGCCTCAACCAACACCACCAAAACACAGAATACCTAACCATTTATCTCCTTTGCTGTCTTTGGGATCTTGATTGTTACATTTATCCACATAACAGCAGTGACTGCACTTAATACTAAAAATCTGGAATTCTCTTCCCCCCCCAAAAGGCTGTGGATGCTGGGGGTTAATTGGAGCTTTCCAGACCGTGATCGATAGATTTTTGCTAGTTAAAGGGTATCAAGGGACATGGAGCAAAGACGGGTAAATGGAGTTGGGGTACAGATCAGCAATGGTCTAATTGAATGGTGGAACAGGCTTGAGTGGCTGAATGGCCTACTCTTGTTCCTATCTTCCTGGAGTAATTAACTGTACGTGAAGCACTTTGAGATGTTCTTGAGAGACCCGATAAGGCAAAGTATATACGCAATGTCTTTCATCTTAAAATTCTTAAAATGCGTTTCTTGTTTAGAAGTAAAAGTTGAGCCCCAGCACCATGACGATACCACAGTGCAAAATAAAACAACAACTTGCATTTATTTATTTTTTTACTCGTTCATGGGATGTGGGCGTCGCTGGCGAGGCCAGCATTTATTGCCCATCCCTAATTGCCCTTGAGAAGGTGGTGGTGAGCCGCCTTCTTGAACCGCTGCAGTCCGTGTGGTGAAGGTTCTCCCACAGTTCTGTCAGGAAGGGAGTTCCAGGATTTTGACCCAGCGACGATGAAGGAACTGCCGATATATTTCCAAGTCGGGATGGTGTGTGACTTGGAGGGGAACGTGCAGGTGGTGTTGTTCCCATGTGCCTGCTGCCCTTGTCCTTCTCGGTGGTAGAGGTCGCGGGTTTGGGAGGTGCTGTCGAAGAAGCCTTGGAGAGTTGCTGCAGTGCATCCTGTGGATGGTACACACTGCAGCCACGGTGCGCCGGTGGTGAAGGGAGTGAATGTTTAGGGTGTGGGGCTGCACTCATCCAGGCAAGTGGAGAGTATTCCATCACACTCCTGACTTGTTGATGGTGGAAAGGCTTTGGGGAGTCAGGAGGTGAGTCACTCGCCGCAGAATACCCAGCATCTGTCCTGCTCTTGTAGCCACAGTATTTATGTGGCTGGTCCAGTTAAGTTTCTGGTCAATGGTGACCCCCAGGGTATTGATTGTGGGGGATTCGGCGATGGTAATGCTGTTGAATGTCAAGGGGAGGTGGTTAGACTCTCTCTTGTTGGAGATAGTCATTGCCTGGCACTTGTCTGGCGCAAATGTTACTTGACACTTATCAGCCCAAGCCTAGATGTTGTCCAGGTCTTGCTGCATGCGGGCACAGACTGCTTCATTATCTGAGGGGTTGTGAATGAACTGAACACTGTGCAATCATCAGCGAGCATCCCCATTTCTGACCTTATGATGGAGGGAAGGTCATTGATGAAGCAGCTGAAGATGGTTGGACCTAGGATACTGCCCTGAGGAACTCCTACAGCAACGTGCTGGGGCTGAGATGATTGGCCTCCAACAACCACTACCATCTTCCTTTGTGCTCGGTATGACTCGAGTCACTGGAGAGTTTTCCCCCTGATTCCCATTGACTTCAATTTTACTGGGGCTCCTTTATGTCCCAAGGCGCTTCGCAAGAGGGTAATCTGTCAAAATTTGACACCGAGCCACTATAAGGAGATATTAGGACAGTTGACCAAAAGCTTGGTCAAAGAGGTAGGTTTTAAGGAGCGACTTACAGGTGGAGAGGCGTAGAGGCGGAGAGGATTAGGGAGGGATTAGAGCCCAGGCAGCTGAAGGCACGGCCGCCAATGGTGGAGCAAAGGAAATCAGGGATGAACAAGAGGCTAGAATTGGAGGAGCGCTGAGGTCTCGGAGGGTTGGGGGGCTGGAGGAGCTCAGAGATAAGGAGGAGAGAGGCCATGGAGGGTTTGAACACAAGGATGAGTACACAATATGCAATACTGCAGCTACCTGCTGACTGTCACTCTACCATTCAGGGTGACTTGCAGTGCACAATACTGCAGCTACCTCTTTGGTCACCTGTCCTAATATCTCAAGCTGTTACTCTGTGCACTGCACAATCATCTCAGCTTTGTGCCTTTCTCATGGTTTTAGTCCCATCACCATCACCTTCTGAGGGCTTCAATCTTAAGCTCTGTGACACACATGCCCCACCCAGTACAATCTTCTCAGCGTGGTCTGCTGGTACTATATAAAGGCCATATCCATTACTTCAGTTCTGGCCAGTCTGTGCTTCCCAGCTGTTACCCAGCACCCTCGCTGTACAGCACATCCAAAAGAATCCAGTCTGTGGTTTTGTGCCGAAGCCATTGTCCAACTCTCAGCACCATTCCTGGGCACTAACCTCATACATTCTCACATTTCAAGATCTGTCTTCTCAGTTGCACTTTGGGACCTTATTTCTATTAAAGGTGCAATGTAAGTGCAAATTATTGTTATCTTCTCTCCCCCTTAGTCCATCAAAACATTTTGAGCAAAATCAATGAAGCGCTTCATCTCTTTCTCATATTCCCGCTCCATAGGGCATCTCATCTGAAAGACAGCATCTGTGACAGTGCAGCACTCCCTCAGTACTGCAGGGCCGCATCTTCGAGCATCCCTTCACAAGAAGCTTCAAGAGGGTCACGTGGAACCCCACTCAGCTCTCAACCCGTAATGGCGCAACCAAACACTGCCAGACATTCATGTTGGAAATGAACATAGAATCAGAATGATGTAGCACGGAAGGAGGTCATTCGGCCCATTGTGCATGTGCCAACAATTAGTCCCATTCCCCTGCCCATTTCCCATAGCCATGCAAATTTTTCCCCTTCAAGTATTTATTCAATTCCCTTTTGAAAGTTATTGCTTCCACCACCCTTTCAGGCAGTGCATTCCAGTTCATAACTCGCTGCATAAAAAAGTTTCTCCTCATCTCATTTCTGGTTCTTTTGCCAATTAATTTAAATCTGTGTCCTCTGATTACCGACCCTTCTGGCACTGGAAATAGTTCCTCCTTATTTACTCTATCAAAAACCCTTCATGATTTTGAACACCTCTATCAAATCTCCCCTTAACCTTCTCTGCTCTGAGGAGAACATCCCCAGCTTCTCCAGTCTCTCCATGTAACTGAAGTCCCACATCCCTGGTACCATACTAATAAATCTCCTCTGCACCCTTTCTAAGGCCTTGACATAGCAATACACGCAGCAGTGCTGCTACTTCCTAGTATGTAGGAAGAATTGAATCAAAACTCCCTTGGGAAGAATTGGATTGGGATTTATTGTTAATGTTCCCCTTACCGCACGCTCACCCGTTCTTTAAATACCCCTTCCTCGTTAATGCCAAGGATTTCACTCAGAGAGTCATTCTACATAAACCAATTCACTTAAAGTGTCTTGGCCAGTGATTAACATCAGTATAATGCACTATTGCAAAGACTAACAATTAACTCTTGGCATATTTGGAAGGCCTCAAGGACCTCACACAAAACCCAGTGTGCTGCTGACAACTCCATTACCTAACTACATCTGCAGTATTACAGTGACTGCCAATATAAGGTTCAGTGTTAATGGCTACAGTAAAAGGAGCTGATACTTAACATAGTCAACAGAATCTGAATCACACAATACACAGTGTTAGCTGAGTTTAACCCAACACAGATTAATTACAAGAGATACAGCCCCTTTCATGCAAGAGGAGACCAACTGAAGCATTGAGCAGCCCAATAGGTTTTGATAATGTGCTGATTTGGGTATCATTAATCCGTCTTTCAGCTCTTCCTCTTCTCTCCCAAAGTCCCTCTTCACCTCATAGTTTTACTAAAAACATTCTTTCTTAAACCTTTGCAAAATCTTTTTCCAAAATCCATCTGCAAATTAGGTGAACAATGTTTCCCCTTATACTGAAACTGGGCGTCACTTCAGGCAATCAGACCAATGATTGCCTTTAATCATTTTTAAAGAGATGAGTTCGGGTGGAGAAACACAATGCAAAGTTGTCGATACCAAAATTAATTATATAATTATAGAACATGACGAGTCATTTTACTGATTATTTTGTTTTACTTCGAGGCTTTTACTACAGCGTGCTTTTGGTCACGCACCATTGGGAATTAATTCCCTTTTGTTTATCTTTTCTTGAGCTGGACAGGTGTACCAGAAATTGTATCTTAGCTTGTGTCGACATTACATGCCACCAGGCCAAAGAGAATAAATCCCGTTGTCTTTCATTGAGTTAGGCAGCCAAGCCCCTGGATATTTAGCCAGCACATTGTCCCTCTCTATGTGTTCATCCATACAATTTTATCAATTACAAGACTGGAGAAAACAAAGACCTCTAGTTTCAAGTTATTTTTGTTGGAACAATTTTAATATTGTCTGCAGTATGACACCAATATTCCTTGAATTAATTCAAATTTGAGCATCTTTTACAGCAGCCCAGTATCAGTCCCCAGCCTGTTCTGGTGGAAGGTCCCATTCTATACCTAAGCCAGGCTTTCTCTTTACAGATCCTGACTGATTAGCAGTGTGTTTCCAGAATGCTCTGTTTTGCAGATTTACCCAGTTCCTTTCTATCTCATTTCATCGGATATTATATAATTTGCTGCCAAACTTGATCAGATGCATCTTGAAGTGTTCTGTTCTTTAAGTTTGTGCATCAGTGCGTTTCACCAACGCTTCCCACTTAGAGTGGTGAGTCATTCCATAATCGGGCCATCGATTTGTTGTGGCAGGTGACTTGTCACTGCTCTGGTCAGTATAGAATCCAGCATTTTCACTGGCCCCAGGACTTTCTCTATGGTATTCAGGCAGCAAGCCTCACCTTACATGGTACAATATCGACAGATACTGAACCCAGCCACCGGCCCTAGCCATAATGGTGTTACACATAAACACTGTGACTTCACCGTTGCAAGGCAAGTGTCAGCAAAGCTAAACCTGTGCTTCATTCAGCCTGCTGACTTCTCCCCCTTCTGTATTTGCATTGAGCCCAAGTCAGATCACTAAGAAACCATTTCCACTGGGATAGAACATGTTTGGCCACGTTGTACAGGGAGTGAAGGACTTACGCTGTACAGGGAGTGAAGGACTTACGCTGTACAGGGAGCGAAGGATGTGCGCTGTACAGGGAGTGAAGGACTTACGGTGGACAGGGAGTGAAGGACTTGCGCTGTACAGGGAGTGAAGGACGTGCGCTGTACAGGGAGTGAAGGACTTACACTGAACAGAGAGTGAAGGACTCGCGCTGTATAGGGAGTGAAGGACTTACACTGAACAGAGAGTGAAGGACTCGCGCTGTATAGGGAGCGAAGGACTTGCGCTGTACAGGGAGCGAAGGATGTGCGCTGCACAGGGAGTGAAGGACTTACGGTGGACAGGGAGTGAAGGACTTACACTGAACAGAGAGTGAAGGACTCGCGCTGTACAGGGAGTGAAGGACTTACGCTGTACAGGGAGTGAAGGACTCGCGCTGTACAGGGAGTGAAGGACGTGCGCTGTACAGGGAGTGAAGGACTTACACTGAACAGAGAGTGAAGGACTCGCGCTGTACAGGGAATGAAGGACGTGCGCTGTACAGGGAGTGAAGGACTGACACTGAACAGAGAGTGAAGGACTCGCGCTGTACAGGGAGTGAAGGACGTACGCTGTACAGGGAGTGAAGGACTTACACTGAACAGAGAGTGAAGGACTCGCGCTGTTTTGGGAGCGAAGGACTTGCGCTGTACAGGGAGCGAAGGACTCGCGCTGTACAGGGAGTGAAGGACTTGCGCTGTACAGGGAGTGAAGGACTTGCTCTGTAAAGGGAGTGAAGGACGTATGCTGTACAGGGAGTGAAGGACGTACGCTGTACAGGGAGTGAAGGACTTACACTGAACAGAGAGTGAAGGACTCGCGCTGTATAGGGAGTGAAGGACTTACGCTGTACAGGGAGTGAAGGACTTGCTTTGTACAGGGAGCGAAGGACTTGCGCTGTACAGGGAGTGAAGGACTTGCGCTGTACAGGGAGTGAAGGACTTGCTCTGTACAGGGAGCGAAGGACTTGCGCTGTACAGGGAGTGAAGGACTTGCGTTGTACAGGGAGTGAAGGACTTGCTCTGTACAGGGAGTGAAGGACGTGCGCTGTACAGGGAGTGAAGGACTTGCTCTGTACAGGGAGCGAAGGACTTGCGCTGTACAGGGAGTGAAGGACTTGCGTTGTACAGGGAGTGAAGGACTTGCTCTGTACAGGGAGTGAAGGACGTGCGCTGTACAGGGAGTGAAGGACTCGCGCTGTACAGGGAGTGAAGGACGTGCGCTGTACAGGGAGTGAAGGACTTGCTCTGTACAGGGAGCGAAGGACTTGCGCTGTACAGGGAGTGAAGGACTTGCGCTGTACAGGGAGTGAAGGACTTGCGCTGTACAGGGAGCGAAGGACTTGCGCTGTACAGGGAGTGAAGGACTTGCGCTGTACAGGGAGTGAAGGACTTGCTCTGTACAGGGAGCGAACGACTTGCGCTGTACAGGGAGTGAAGGACTCGCGCTGTACAGGGAGTGAAGGACTCGCGCTGTACAGGGAGTGAAGGACTTGCGCTGTACAGGGAGTGAAGGACTCGCGCTGTACAGGGAGTGAAGGACTTGCTCTGTAAAGGGAGTGAAGGACGTATGCTGTACAGGGAGTGAAGGACGTACGCTGTACAGGGAGTGAAGGACTTACACTGAACAGAGAGTGAAGGACTCGCGCTGTATAGGGAGTGAAGGACTTACGCTGTACAGGGAGTGAAGGACTTGCTCTGTACAGGGAGCGAAGGACTTGCGCTGTACAGGGAGTGAAGGACTTGCTCTGTACAGGGAGTGAAGGACTTGCTCTGTACAGGGAGCGAAGGACTTGCGCTGTACAGGGAGTGAAGGACTTGCGTTGTACAGGGAGTGAAGGACTTGCTCTGTACAGGGAGTGAAGGACGTGCGCTGTACAGGGAGTGAAGGACTCGCGCTGTACAGGGAGTGAAGGACGTGCGCTGTACAGGGAGTGAAGGACTTACACTGAACAGAGAGTGAAGGACTCGCGCTGTATAGGGAGCGAAGGACTTGCGCTGTACAGGGAGCGAAGGACTTGCGCTGTACAGGGAGCGAAGGATGTGCGCTGTACAGGGAATGAAGGACGTACGCTGTTCAGGGAGTGAAGGACTCGCGCTGTACAGGGAGTGAAGGACTCGCGCTGTACAGGGAGTGAAGGACGTACGCTGTACAGGGAGTGAAGGACGTGCGCTGTACAGGGAGTGAAGGACTTGCGCTGTACAGGGAGTGAAGGACTTACGGTGTACAGGGAGTGAAGGACTTGCGCTGTACAGGGAGTGAAGGACGTGCGCTGTACAGGGAGTGAAGGACGTACGCTGTTCAGGGAGTGAAGGACTTACACTGTACAGGGAGTGAAGGACTTGCGCTGTACAGGGAGCGAAGGATGTGCGCTGTACAGGGAATGAAGGACGTACGCTGTTCAGGGAGTGAAGGACTCGCGCTGTACAGGGAGTGAAGGACTCGCGCTGTACAGGGAGTGAAGGACGTACGCTGTACAGGGAGTGAAGGACGTGCGCTGTACAGGGAGTGAAGGACTTGCGCTGTACAGGGAGTGAAGGACTTACGGTGTACAGGGAGTGAAGGACTTGCGCTGTACAGGGAGTGAAGGACGTGCGCTGTACAGGGAGTGAAGGACTTGCGCTGTACAGGGAGTGAAGGACTTACGCTGTACAGGGAGTGAAGGACGTGCGCTGTACAGGGAGTGAAGGACGTGCGCTGTACAGGGAGTGAAGGACTTGCGCTGTACAGGGAGTGAAGGACGTGCGCTGTACAGGGAGTGAAGGACGTGCGCTGTACAGGGAGTGAAGGACTTGCGCTGTACAGGGAGTGAAGGACTTGCGCTGTACAGGGAGCGAAGGACTTACGCTGTACAGGGAGTGAAGGACTCGCACTGTACAGGGAGTGAAGGACTTGCGCTGTACAGGGAGTGAAGGACTTGCACTGTAAAGGGAGTTAAGGAATTGCGCTGTACAGGGTGTGAAGGACTTGCGCTGTACAGGGAGTGAAGGAATTGCACTGTACAGGGAGCGAAGGACTTGCTCTGTACAGGGAGTGAAGGATGTGCGCTGTACAGGGTGTGAAGGACTTGCTCTGTACAGGGAGTGAAGGACTTGCTCTGTACAGGGAGTTAAGGACTTGCGCTGTACAGGGAGTGAAGGACTCGCGCTGTACAGGGAGTGAAGGACTTACGCTGTACAGGGAGTGAAGGATGTGCGCTGTACAGGGAGTGAAGGACTTGCGCTGTACAGGGAGCGAAGGACTTGCGCTGTACAGGGTGTGAAGGACTTACACTGAACAGAGAGTGAAGGACTCGCGCTGTACAGGGAGTGAAGGACTTACACTGAACAGAGAGTGAAGGACTCGCGCTGTACAGGGAGTGAAGGACTTACACTGAACAGAGAGTGAAGGACATGCGCTGTACAGGGAGTGAAGGACTTACACTGAACAGAGAGTGAAGGATGTGCGCTGTACAGGGAGTGAAGGACTTGCGCTGTACAGGGAGCGAAGGACATGCGCTGTACAGGGAGTGAAGGACTTGCGCTGTACAGGGAGTGAAGGAATTGCGCTGTGCAGGGAGTGAAGGACTTGCGCTGTACAGGGAGTGAAGGACTTACACTGAACAGAGAGTGAAGGACTCGCGCTGTACAGGGAGTGAAGGACTTACGCTGTACAGGGAGTGAAGGATGTGCGCTGTACAGGGAGTGAAGGACTTGCGCTGTACAGGGAGTGAAGGAATTGCGCTGTACAGGGAGTGAAGGACTTGCGCTGTACAGGGAGTGAAGGACTCGCGCTGTACAGGGAGTGAAGGACGTACGCTGTACAGGGAGTGAAGGACTTACACTGAACAGAGAGTGAAGGACTCGCGCTGTACAGGGAGTGAAGGACTTACGCTGTACAGGGAGTGAAGGACGTACGCTGTACAGGGAGTGAAGGACTTACACTGAACAGAGAGTGAAGGACTCGCGCTGTACAGGGAGTGAAGGACTTACGCTGTACAGGGAATGAAGGACTTGCGCTGTACAGGGAGTGAAGGAATTGCGCTGTACAGGGAGTTAAGGAATTGCGCTGTACAGGGAGCGAAGGAATTGCGCTGTACAGGGAGCGAAGGACTTGCGCTGTACAGGGAGTGAAGGAATTGCGCTGCACAGGGTGTGAAGGACTTGCGCTGTACAGGGAGCGAAGGACTTGCGCTGTACAGGGAGTGAAGGACATGCGCTGTACAGGGAGTGAAGGAATTGCGCTGCACAGGGTGTGAAGGACATGCGCTGTACAGGGAGTGAAGGACTTGCGCTGTACAGGGAGTGAAGGACATGCGCTGTACAGGGAGTGAAGGACTTACGCTGTACAGGGAGTGAAGGACGTGCGCTGTACAGGGAGTGAAGGACTTGCGCTGTACAGGGAGTGAAGGACGTGCGCTGTACAGGGAGTGAAGGACGTGCGCTGTACAGGGAGTGAAGGACTTGCGCTGTACAGGGAGTGAAGGACTTGCGCTGTACAGGGAGCGAAGGACTTACGCTGTACAGGGAGTGAAGGACTCGCACTGTACAGGGAGTGAAGGACTTGCGCTGTACAGGGAGTGAAGGACTTGCACTGTAAAGGGAGTTAAGGAATTGCGCTGTACAGGGTGTGAAGGACTTGCGCTGTACAGGGAGTGAAGGAATTGCACTGTACAGGGAGCGAAGGACTTGCTCTGTACAGGGAGTGAAGGATGTGCGCTGTACAGGGTGTGAAGGACTTGCTCTGTACAGGGAGTGAAGGACTTGCTCTGTACAGGGAGTTAAGGACTTGCGCTGTACAGGGAGTGAAGGACTCGCGCTGTACAGGGAGTGAAGGACTTACGCTGTACAGGGAGTGAAGGATGTGCGCTGTACAGGGAGTGAAGGACTTGCGCTGTACAGGGAGCGAAGGACTTGCGCTGTACAGGGTGTGAAGGACTTACACTGAACAGAGAGTGAAGGACTCGCGCTGTACAGGGAGTGAAGGACTTACACTGAACAGAGAGTGAAGGACTCGCGCTGTACAGGGAGTGAAGGACTTACACTGAACAGAGAGTGAAGGACATGCGCTGTACAGGGAGTGAAGGACTTACACTGAACAGAGAGTGAAGGATGTGCGCTGTACAGGGAGTGAAGGACTTGCGCTGTACAGGGAGCGAAGGACATGCGCTGTACAGGGAGTGAAGGACTTGCGCTGTACAGGGAGTGAAGGAATTGCGCTGTGCAGGGAGTGAAGGACTTGCGCTGTACAGGGAGTGAAGGACTTACACTGAACAGAGAGTGAAGGACTCGCGCTGTACAGGGAGTGAAGGACTTACGCTGTACAGGGAGTGAAGGATGTGCGCTGTACAGGGAGTGAAGGACTTGCGCTGTACAGGGAGTGAAGGAATTGCGCTGTACAGGGAGTGAAGGACTTGCGCTGTACAGGGAGTGAAGGACTCGCGCTGTACAGGGAGTGAAGGACGTACGCTGTACAGGGAGTGAAGGACTTACACTGAACAGAGAGTGAAGGACTCGCGCTGTACAGGGAGTGAAGGACTTACGCTGTACAGGGAGTGAAGGACGTACGCTGTACAGGGAGTGAAGGACTTACACTGAACAGAGAGTGAAGGACTCGCGCTGTACAGGGAGTGAAGGACTTACGCTGTACAGGGAATGAAGGACTTGCGCTGTACAGGGAGTGAAGGAATTGCGCTGTACAGGGAGTTAAGGAATTGCGCTGTACAGGGAGCGAAGGAATTGCGCTGTACAGGGAGCGAAGGACTTGCGCTGTACAGGGAGTGAAGGAATTGCGCTGCACAGGGTGTGAAGGACTTGCGCTGTACAGGGAGCGAAGGACTTGCGCTGTACAGGGAGTGAAGGACATGCGCTGTACAGGGAGTGAAGGAATTGCGCTGCACAGGGTGTGAAGGACATGCGCTGTACAGGGAGTGAAGGACTTGCGCTGTACAGGGAGTGAAGGACATGCGCTGTACAGGGAGTGAAGGACTTACGCTGTACAGGGAGTGAAGGATGTGCGCTGTACAGGGAGTGAAGGATGTGCGCTGTACAGGGAGTGAAGGACTTGCGCTGTACAGGGAGTGAAGGACTTGCGCTGTACAGGGAGTGAAGGACTTGCTCTGTAAAGGGAGTGAAGGACTTGCGCTGTACAGGGAGTGAAGGACGTGCGCTGTACACGGAGTGAAGGACGTACACTGAACAGAGAGTGAAGGACTCGCGCTGTATAGGGAGTGAAGGACTTACGCTGTACAGGGAGTGACGGATGTGCGCTGTACATGGAGCGAAGGACTTGCGCTGTACAGGGAGTGAAGGACTTGCGCTGTACAGGGAGTGAAGGACTTGCTCTGTACAGGGAGTGAAGGACTTGCTCTGTACAGGGAGTGAAGGACTTGCGCTGTACAGGGAGTGAAGGACGTGCGCTGTACAGGGAGTGAAGGACTTGCTCTGTACAGGGAGTGAAGGACTTGCTCTGTACAGGGAGTGAAGGACTTGCGCTGTACAGGGAGTGAAGGACTTGCTCTGTAAAGGGAGTTAAGGAATTGCGCTGTACAGGGAGTGAAGGACTTGCTCTGTACAGGGAGTGAAGGACTTGCTCTGTACAGGGAGTGAAGGACTTGCGCTGTACAGGGAGTGAAGGACTTGCTCTGTAAAGGGAGTTAAGGAATTGCGCTGTACAGGGAGTGAAGGACTTGCGCTGTACAGGGAGTGAAGGACTTGCTCTGTACAGGGAGTGAAGGACTTGCTCTGTACAGGGAGTGAAGGACTCGCACTGTACAGGGAGTGAAGGACTCGCGCTGTACAGGGAGTGAAGGATGTGCGCTGTACAGGGAGTGAAGGACTTGCACTGTAAAGGGAGTTAAGGAATTGCGCTGTACAGGGAGTGAAGGACTTGCGCTGTACAAGGAGTGAAGGAATTGCACTGTACAGGGAGTGAAGGACTTACGCTGTACAGGGAGTGAAGGAATTGCACTGTACAGGGAGTGAAGGACTTGCGCTGTACAAGGAGTGAAGGAATTGCACTGTACAGGGAGTGAAGGACTTACGCTGTACAGGGAGTGAAGGAGTTGCACTGTAAAGGGAGTTAAGGAATTGCGCTGTACAGGGAGTGAAGGACGTACGCTGAACAGAGAGTGAAGGACTCGCGCTGTACAGGGAGTGAAGGACGTACGCTGAACAGAGAGTGAAGGACTCGCGCTGTACAGGGAGTGAAGGACTTACACTGAACAGAGAGTGAAGGACTCGCGCTGTACAGGGAGTGAAGGACTTACACTGAACAGAGAGTGAAGGACTCGCGCTGTACAGGGAGTGAAGGACTTACACTGAACAGAGAGTGAAGGACTCGCGCTGTACAGGGAGTGAAGGACTTACACTGAACAGAGAGTGAAGGACTCGCGCTGTACAGGGAGTGAAGGATGTACGCTGAACAGGGAGTGAAGGACTCGCGCTGTACAGGGAGCGAAGGACGTACGCTGTACAGGGAGTGAAGGACTTACGCTGTACAGGGAGTGAAGGACGTACGCTGTACAGGGAGTGAAGGACTTACGCTGTACAGGGAGTGAAGGATGTGCGCTGTACAGGGAGCGAAGGACTTGCGCTGTACAGGGTGTGAAGGACTTACACTGAACAGAGAGTGAAGGACTCGCGCTGTACAGGGAGTGAAGGACTTACACTGAACAGAGAGTGAAGGACTCGCGCTGTACAGGGAGTGAAGGACTTACACTGAACAGAGAGTGAAGGACTCGCGCTGTACAGGGAGTGAAGGACTTGCGCTGTACAGGGAGCGAAGGATGTGCGCTGTACAGGGTGTGAAGGACTTGCGCTGTACAGGGAGCGAAGGACTTGCGCTGTACAGGGAGCGAAGGACTTGCGCTGTACAGGGTGTGAAGGATGTGCGCTGTACAGGGTGTGAAGGACTTGCGCTGTACAGGGAGCGAAGGATGTGCGCTGTACAGGGAGCGAAGGATGTGCGCTGTACAGGGAGTGAAGGACTTGCGCTGTACAGGGAGCGAAGGACTTGCGCTCTTCAGGGAGCGAAGGACTTGCGCTGTACAGGGTGTGAAGGACTTGCGCTGTACAGGGAGCGAAGGACTTGCTCTGTACAGGGAGCGAAGGATGTGCGCTGTACAGGGAGTGAAGGACTTGCGCTGTACAGGGAGTGAAGGAATTGCGCTGTACAGGGAGTGAAGGACTTACGCTGTACAGGGTGTGAAGGACTTGCGCTGTACAGGGAGTGAAGGACGTACGCTGTACAGGGAGTGAAGGACTTGCGCTGTACAGGGAGTGAAGGAATTGCGCTGTACAGGGAGTGAAGGACTTGCGCTGTACAGGGAGTGAAGGAATTGCGCTGTACAGGGAGTGAAGGACTTACGCTGTACAGGGTGTGAAGGACTTGCGCTGTACAGGGAGTGAAGGACGTACGCTGTACAGGGAGTGAAGGACTTGCGCTGTACAGGGAGTGAAGGAATTGCGCTGTACAGGGAGTGAAGGACTTACGCTGTACAGGGAGTGAAGGACTTGCTCTGTACAGGGAGTGAAGGACGTGCGCTGTACAGGGAGTGAAGGACTTGCGCTGTACAGGGAGTGAAGGAATTGCGCTGTGCAGGGAGTGAAGGACTTGCGCTGTACAGGGAGTGAAGGACTTACACTGAACAGAGAGTGAAGGACTCGCGCTGTACAGGGAGTGAAGGACTTACGCTGTACAGGGAGTGAAGGACTTGCTCTGTACAGGGAGTGAAGGATGTGCGCTGTACAGGGTGTGAAGGACTTGCGCTGTACAGGGAGTGAAGGACTTGCGCTGTACAGGGTGTGAAGGACTTGCGCTGTACAGGGAGTGAAGGACGTACGCTGTACAGGGAGTGAAGGACTTGCGCTGTACAGGGAGTGAAGGAATTGCGCTGTACAGGGAGTGAAGGACTTACGCTGTACAGGGAGTGAAGGACTTGCTCTGTACAGGGAGTGAAGGACGTGCGCTGTACAGGGAGTGAAGGACTTGCGCTGTACAGGGAGTGAAGGAATTGCGCTGTACAGGGAGTGAAGGACTTGCGCTGTACAGGGAGTGAAGGACTTACACTGAACAGAGAGTGAAGGACTCGCGCTGTACAGGGAGTGAAGGACTTACGCTGTACAGGGAGTGAAGGACCTGCTCTGTACAGGGAGTGAAGGATGTGCGCTGTACAGGGAGTGAAGGATGTGCGCTGTACAGGGAGTGAAGGAATTGCGCTGTACAGGGAGTTAAGGACTTGCGCTGTACAGGGAGTTAAGGAATTGCGCTGTACAGGGAGTGAAGGACGTACGCTGTACAGGGAGTGAAGGACTTACACTGAACAGAGAGTGAAGGACTCGCGCTGTACAGGGAGTGAAGGACTTACGCTGTACAGGGAGTGAAGGACTTACACTGAACAGAGAGTGAAGGACTCGCGCTGTACAGGGAGTGAAGGACTTACGCTGTACAGGGAGTGAAGGACTTGCGCTGTACAGGGAATGAAGGATTTGCGCTGTACAGGGAGTGAAGGAATTGCGCTGTACAGGGAGTGAAGGACTTGCGCTGTACAGGGAGTGAAGGAATTGCGCTGTACAGGGAGCGAAGGAATTGCGCTGTACAGAGAGCGAAGGAATTGCGCTGTACAGGGAGTGAAGGACGTGCGCTGTACAGGGAGCGAAGGACTTGCTCTGTACAGGGTGTGAAGGACTTGCGCTGTACAGGGTGTGAAGGACTTGCGCTGTACAGGGAGTGAAGGACTTGCTCTGTACATGGTGTGAAGGATGTGCGCTGTACAGGGAATGAAGGACGTGCGCTGTACAGGGAGTGAAGGACTTGCTCTGTACAGGGTGTGAAGGACTTGCGCTGTACAGGGTGTGAAGGACTTGCGCTGTACAGGGAGCGAAGGACTTGCGCTGTACATGGTGTGAAGGACTCGCGCTGTACAGGGAGTGAAGGACTTGCGCTGTACATGGTGTGAAGGACTCGCGCTGTACAGGGAGTGAAGGACTTGCGCTGTACAGAGAGTGAAGGACTTGCTCTGTAAAGGGAGTTAAGGAATTGCGCTGTACAGGGAGTGAAGGACTTGCACTGTACAGGGAGTGAAGGACGTACACTGAACAGAGAGTGAAGGACTCGCGCTGTATAGGGAGTGAAGGACGTACGCTGTACAGGGAGTGAAGGACTTACGCTGTACAGGGAGTGACGGATGTGCGCTGTACAGGGTGTGAAGGACTTGCGCTGTACAGGGAGTGACGGATGTGCGCTGTACAGGGTATGAAGGACTTGCGCTGTACAGGGATTGAAGGACTTGCGCTGTACAGGGCATGAAGGACTTGCTCTGTAAAGGGAGTTAAGGAATTGCGCTGTACAGGGAGCGAAGGACTTGCGCTGTACAGGGAGTGAAGGACTTGCGCTGTACAGGGAGTGAAGGACTTGCTCTGTACAGGGAGTGAAGGACTTGCGCTGTACAGGGAGTGAAGGACGTGCGCTGTACAGGGAGTGAAGGACTTGCTCTGTACAGGGAGTGAAGGACTTGCTCTGTACAGGGAGCGAAGGACTTGCGCTGTACAGGGAGTGAAGGACTTGCGCTGTACAGGGAGTGAAGGACTTGCGCTGTACAGGGAGTGAAGGACTTGCTCTGTAAAGGGAGTTAAGGAATTGCGCTGTACAGGGAGCGAAGGACTTGCGCTGTACAGGGAGTGAAGGACTTGCGCTGTACAGGGAGTGAAGGACTTGCTCTGTACAGGGAGTGAAGGACTTGCTCTGTACAGGGAGTGAAGGACTTGCTCTGTACAGGGAATGAAGGACGTGCGCTGTACAGGGAGTGAAGGACTTGCGCTGTACAGGGAGTGAAGGACTTGCTCTGTACAGGGAGTTAAGGAATTGCGCTGTACAGGGAGCGAAGGACTTGCTCTGTACAGGGAGTTAAGGAATTGCTCTGTACAGGGAGTGAAGGACTTGCTCTGTACAGGGAGCGAAGGACGTGCGCTGTACAGGGAGCGAAGGACTTACGCTGTACAGGGAGTGAAGGACTTGCGCTGTACAGGGAGTGAAGGACTTGCGCTGTACAGGGAGTGAAGGACTTGCGCTGTACAGGGAGTGAAGGACTTGCGCTGTACAGGGAGTGAAGGACTTGCGCTGTACAGGGAGTGAAGGACTTGCGCTGTACAGGGAGTGAAGGAATTGCGCTGTACAGGGAGCGAAGGACTTACATTATTCACAAGTGTTACAATGCCAAATTGGTTCAATCGGTATTTGAAGCAACGGGGAATAAAAGCATATGAGAACATGGTGGACACAATGGGATTAGGAATACTGCTCACCAACATGGACTATTTGGGTCAATCGGCCTAATTTCATTGTTTTACTCTGTAACTGGTGTGTCAGGGTGCCTCTCTGTGCCTCCTAACAGCACACCTTAAACACCTCAATTAAATCACCCTCAATCTTCCATACTCAATAGAATACAAGCCTAGTCTATGCAACCTCTCCTCATCATTTCACATTTTTAGCCCCGTCACCATTCTGGTGAATCTGCGCTGTAACCCCACCATGGCCAGTACATCTTTCCTAAGGTGCGGTGCAGAACTGAACGCAGTACTCTAATTGGGGTTTAACCATTCAAAAATAAACCCTGAAAGGAATTTGAAGGGAGTGCTGGCAATGGATGGATTCTCTAAACTGAGCTGCGCCGACCTAATATCAACAGCAGCGCCAGTTTTGGGTTGTCTGTGCCAGTCAACCAAGAGCAGTGACTCTGTGTCAAAACTTAACGCTGGCAATATTGTCCCCGCAAGGGAAGGCCACGAGTTTCTGAACATAAGCAGAAGCCAAAATTCTGACTAGGTTGGTTAGTCCACAGTTTGAGTATTGTGCACAGTTCTGGACACCATATCACAGGAAGGATGTGATTGCATTCGAGAGGGTGCAGAGGAGATTTACGAGGATGTTGCCAGGACTGGAGAATTTTAGCTATGAGGAAAGATTGGATAGGCTGGGGTTGTTTTCACTGGAACAGAGGAGGCTGAAGGGAGATTTAATCGAGGTGTGCAAAGTTATGAAGGGCTTCGATAGAGTGGCTAGGAAGGATCTATTTCTCTTAGCAGAGAGGTCAATAATCAGGGGGCATAGATTTGAAGTAATTGGTAGAAGGATTCGAGGGGAGCTGAGGAGAAATGTTTTCACCCAGAGGGTGGTGGGGGTCTGGAACTCACTGCCTGAGAGGGTGGGAGAGGCAGAAACCCTCACCGCATTTAAAAAGTACCTGGATATGAAGTGTCTTAACCTACAAGGCTACGGACCAAGTGCTGGAAAGTGGGGTTAGGCTGATGGCTCATTTTCGGCTGGCATGGACACGATGGGCTTACTGGCCTCCTTCTGTGCCGTAAATTTTCTATGATTTCTATAAAGGAATTGATGGGGTAGAGAGAGAGAAAATATTTCCTCTGGTGGGGGGAGTCCAGAACAAGGGGGCATAACCTTAAAATTAGAGCCAGGCCGTTCAGGGGTGATGTCAGGAAGCACTTCTTCACACAAAGGGGGAGTGGAAATTTGGAACTCTCTCCCCCAAAAAGCTGTTGAGGCTGGGGGTCAATTGAAAATTTCAAAACTGAGATTGGTAGATTTTTGTTTGGCAAGGGTATTAAGGGCCATGGAACCAAGGTGGGTAGATGGAGTTAAGATACAGATCAGCCATGATTTAATTGAATGGCGGAACAGGCTTGAAGGGCTGAATGGCCTCCTCCTGTTTCTATGAATGCAAGACACTCACAAGCTGGCAAGCAATCATCATCACTTCACACCTCTTCCCCACCCCCCATTCACTCACACACACAATCATTTTTTTGACTGGCAATACCTGAGAACTGATCGTTCCTATCTAAAAAGACACATTGATTATTGTTCTACAATGATAAATGGGTCCTTATGACAGCCACAGCACAATGACGCTGTATCAAAGACACAGCCTTGAAGAAACAATCAATTAAACCCGATAACACAGGATGAAAGCGTGAATTTAAATTCTAGGGTGTAACTAGGGGACTGGGGGCCGCCTTCTTGCTATTTGATAGCTTGGCTCAGAGCAAAGCAGAGCACTGTTCCCCTTCTGAAGACCCCTGTATTACTTTCAATGCAACCCTAGCAATTATATAAGATTTACAATTTGCTCTGACAGATTGCAGGAGATGCTGTAATAATGTCAGTGTAAATCCTGTGGATTTTTGGTTTTATCACTGAGTAATTCACAAGTATATAAGATATAAGAAGGGCAAAGAGATAATATGGGAAAAGATTAGCAGGTAACATGAAAGGGAACCCAAAAATCTTTTATAAACCTATAAAAAGTAAAAGTATAGTTAAAGGAATGGTGGGGCCTTTTAGGGACAAAAAAGGAAATCTAATTGTGGAGGCAGAGGGCATGACTGAGGTACTGAATGAGGACTTTGCATCTGACTTCACAAAAGAAGAGGATGAGGTTAATGTCGCAGTAGAGGAGGGGGGGAGTAAAGATATTGGATAAGATAAAAATCGATAGAATGGAGGTGCTAAATAGGTTGGCATCACTCAAAGTGAACAAGTCCCCCGGTCCAGGTGGGATGCATCCCAGATTGTTGAGGGAAGCAAGGGTGGAGATAGCAGAAGCTCTGACCACAATCTTTCAATCCTCCTTGGATATGTGAGTGGTGCCAGAGGACTGGAGGATTGCAAATGTTAAACCCCTGTTCAAAAAAGGGGAGAGGGATAAACCTGGTAACTAAAGGCCAGTCAGTCTAACATCAGTGGTGGGACGACTACTCGAGGCCATTGTCAAGGACAAAATTAATTCTCACTTGGAGATGCATGGGTTAATAAAGGACAGCCAACACGGATTTGTTAAAGGCAAATCATGTCTGACTAACCTGATTGAGCTCTGATGAAGTATCAGAGAGGGTTGATGAAGGTAGTGCAGGAGATGTTGTATACATGGACTTTCAAAAGGCATTTGATAAAGTACCACAAAACAGACTTATTCGGAAAATAGAATCACATGGTATGAAAGGGACGGTGGTAACTTGGGTACGTAATTGGCTAAGGGACAGAAGGCAAATAGCAGTGGTGAACGGATGTTTTTCTGACTGGTGAGAAGTATAGAGTGGGGTCCCCCACGGGTTGGTATTAGGACCATTGCTTTTCTGATTATATATAACTGACCTGGAATTGGGTACAGGGAGTATAATTTCAAAGTCTGTGGGTGATACAAAACTTGACAACATAGTAAATAGTGAGCAGGATAGTAACAGACTTCAGGAGGACATAGACAGACCGGTGAAATGGGCAGACACATGGCAGATGCAATTTAATGCGGATCAGTGTGAAGTGATGCACTTTGGGAGGAACAACATGGAGAGACAGTATAATCTAAATGGTACCATTTTGAGGGGGTGCAAGAGCAGAGAGACTTTGGGGTGCATATTCACAAATCTTTGAAGGTGGCAGGACAAGTTGATAAGGTGGTTAAGAAAGTGTATGGCTTTGTAAATCGGGGCATTGAATGCAAAAACAAAGAAGTGATGCTAAACTTTTACAAATCATTGGTTAGGCCTCAGCTGGAGAATTGTGCCCAATTCTGGGCACCACACTTGAGGAAGGGTGTCAAGGCCTTGGAGAGGGTGCAGAGGAGATTTACCAGGATGATACCAGGGATGAGGGACTTCAGTTATGTGGAGAGATTGGAGAAGCTGGGATTGTTCTCCTTAGAGCAGAGAAGGTTAAGGGGAGATTTAATAGAGATGTTCAAAATTGAGGGGTTTTGATAGAGCAAGTAGGAGAAACGGTTTCCTCTGGCAAATGGGTCAGTAACCAGAGGTCACAGATTTAATATTATTGGCAAAAGAACTAGAGGGGAAATGAGGAGACATTTTTTCACAAAAGAGGGTTGTTAAAATCTGGAACGCACTACCTGAAAGGGAGATGGAATCAGATTCCATAGGAACTTTCAAAAGGTAATTGGACATGTACTTGAAGAGGACTCATTTGCAGGGTTAGGGGGAAAAAGCTGGGGTGTGGGACTAAATTGGTCAGCTTTTTCAAAGAGCCGGCACAGGCGCGAAGGGCCGAATGGCCTCCTTCTGTGCTGTAAGATTATATGATTCTAAGAAAGTTACTACAGAATAAAGAAAAAGTCTCCTCGGATTATAAAACTGCCTACAAAAATAGTAAAAAAATCTTTAAAGGTGCCTGCTGACTGGTACTGAACTTCTGATTTTCTCCAAGTGCCTACTCTTTAACTACGACAGATTAATGAACTGCAGTGTTTAATAACAACACTTGAAAGTGTCAAATTATGCACATCCTTCAGGGACCGATGAATATTGGACAGAGCACAATTAAAACCCGATTCTCTTGCAGAAATATTTACAGCCTGTCGTGTCTAAAGCATTGCACGTGCAGGCTTGTGATATTCATAATGACCCTGTGTGTTTCTGTTTGATTCTGTCCCGTCTCCTGTCCAAACGTTGTGCATTGCTGACAGTCTGTATGGTTTTAAAAGGGATATTCTGTGCATTTAAATCAAGATGTTCTGGTCTCAAATCAACTTTTTTATTTCTCTTCTGATAAGTCCTGGAAACATAGGCTGGTTTAGTTGGAGCTAAAAAATATATTTTTGCTACGTCTTACTTTTGCACCTCCATTTAAAGTTAGCCAAGATTGAGATTTGTGAATAGTTAAGTAGGTCTAAAATTATATATTTTTTTTAATTAGCAGATCTCCTGTGGCCTGTCCCTTTAAGGCCATTTCTCAATGGGAATCCACACCACTGCAAAAAGAAGCAACTTCCATGCAAAAATTGCAGTTGACACTCTTGTATTGGTAAGTCCTCCGTAAGATGTAATGTTTTGTTTATATTTTGCTTAATGAGCTCTTTCAATTGCACCTTTTCACCCTGAGCTGAAAGCATGAATTTCAAATACGACATGACTCGTGTCTTATAAATATGGAACAAGATGGGGCTGTATGTGTTTCCTTTAGGTCTTTATTTGAAATTGGATAGCATTATTGTTTAATATTCAGCAACCCACTGCTTCCCAGCATTAAACACCAAGTATAGACACGTCTCAGTTATTGTTTCATCTTCCCAAACAGTACATCACACATCACCTATAACAAATATTAAAAATCTTACATCTGCACACACTTCGGGGGCAATTTTAACCTAACCCGCCCGTCAGGAAACTGACGAGGTCAGGTGCAACTCTGGTTTATAACTCTCCCGATTTTACTCTCCATTGAAGTCAGTAGAGAGTAATATTGGGCAGGGTGTAAAACTGGCATTCCACCCGATCCCATGGGATTCCCGCTCGGTGAGTCAGGTTGAAATAACCCCCGAAATTCATGTCTGCAAAATCTTGCTCCCTGTTGTCACACTTTTGTCACACTTTTATGTCGACTGTTTTCCCATTATAAATTCCTATGTCCACATTTATAATGGAAACTGCCTATGTAAACTTATCAAGCTGTAATTGCACCCTACGCCAGTGGAGTGTGTGCGTCACATGGTATAATGTTCCTGTCTAATTAAAACAGTGTATGCTCCAACTTACCAGAAATAGTGCCACATTATAATTACGTCCTCCTCCGGCGGTGTGGTGGTAGCAACTCAGTTTTGTGTCTCGCAGCTCCTCAGCATGTGCTAAAGAGAAACCCAACTCCCCGGCATCCCAAATTGGCCTAAGTTTTGCTATTTAACTGTAAATAATATCAAATCAAAGTATTATATAAAATTAGGGACACAATAAGGGTATGGTAGCTGAGTGGTTATGGTACTGGACTGAGGAAACTTCAGTGAAACATCTCAGGTCCCTATCTTAGTGTCCCACAGCTAAATTTCACTCTGTAAGATTTCGCCCCTTTTTTTTAAAATCACTTTTAATCTGTTTTTTGTGAAGGGTGTTAGTGCTGGGGAATGGAAAACCTTCCATTTCAGGCACCCAGTGCCAGCATGAAGATGGTCAGCTAGACCACAGCCAGATGAGGGGTGAAACCTCCTCGACTCTGCCCCAACAACAGGCCTCGACCCCAGCCCCAGGACAGCAGCTCTTACTGCTCCAGCATGGTATTTTCTCCGTTCCCCACACCGTTGTCTCTCTCAGTGAACGTTGCCAATTAGTGCCAAATTAAGAGTGGTTTTGTGTCCATAAGGAGCTAATGAGGCTGCCCAACTCATTTCACACAGGACCTATACGGACAACAAACAGAGGAGACTTTCAGGCCATCAGCCTGAGCTGGATTTGAATCCAACTCCCAGAGCTGAGAGGCCAGTATTTAACCCACTGCCCCACCCAGATCCCACCCCTGCCAAACTTCTGTGTATTCGTGTTCCCCAGCAATCTTTTTGCCATTATTCACACATTGCGATAACTTTAACTATGTGATTAGCAGCAATTTATGTACAATGTGTGTAATTCTACTCAATAATCAACCCTTGAGACTTAAGTTAAATGAGTTTGCAGATGTCATATGAGAGAAAAGGTGCATATTAAGTTTGTCTAATACTCAGAGTATTCATTTCTATGTACGTATTGAAGTGTCTCTCTTCACTCAGTCTCTGCATTGCGTGCTTTTATCTTGTCATTATTAAAGTCATTATGAACAAAAAGCAATAACAGTTAATTAGATGTTTAGCAGAAATTTGTTCATCTAATTTAGGCATGAGGGCACTCTTTAGCCTTGCTACGTCTTTCCGTGAGATAATGTGGGCAGAAAGTTTTCAAAGTCCCACGCAACTAGCAGAATCTCCCGCTCAGCTAGCGGCTAATCGGAAACATTAACATCGATGGACTGAAAATCGCAGGCGGAACACCCGTGATTTTCCAGTAAGATGCCCACTGTTTAGGAAGCCGCACCAATGAGGCAGGGTCTTGTAAATATCTGCCCAAAATCTCTCTCTTGGGTGGGATTGGGGTGGGGTGAGGGGGTCATGGTTGTGGGGGATAATAGGAAGTTTCCTACCATTTTTGGGGGGGGGGGGAGGGGGGCTGTCCAATTTAAAATCTGGAATATAAACTATTCAGCGTCAGAAATTGATGTTAAAAAAAGACATTTGTCCGGCGTGGACATGATGGGCCGAATGGCCTCCTTCTGTGCCATAAATTTTCTATGATTCTATGAAAAAAGAGCACACATGGTACAAACTCTGAGCACAAAGATTAGGGGAATCCTTATGCTCCCTCCTAATTGGGAATTTTGTCAGCTATAATATATTCTGCTCCAGTACACCTGTCCTGTTAATCCCAGAATATTTGGAGCTGAGCTTCTCAACAGCCACTTTGAATATTCCCTAAGCCTTCTTGAAGCCATGAAGTAATCATGCTGCTTTGTCCATCTTTGCTTACACACCCAAAAAAAACTTTATCTAGTCTACTTTCTCGGGAATGATTTTAAGATGAAATAATGAAATAAACCTCCTTAATAGTTGAAGATATAACCTCAACAATTGTATTTTTTTTAAAAAGTGTCTTTAATGTAATAAAGTTCCCAAAACGCCTCGCAGAGCCTGCACAGCGAGTTGTGGTGGAAGGATGGTTAAGGGGGGGGGGGGGCGGGGGGGGGGCGTGACTCAAGGCTTGGTTGAAGCAGTAGATTTTGAGGAGGTCTTTGGAAGGGTAGCAAGGCGAAGGAATTTAGGGAAAGAGATGCAAAGAGTGGGATCAAGATCGCTGAAAGTCTGAAGGTGGAAGTGGGGTTTGGGGAGGAGGTGGGGGATGCAATAGATGACAGAGTTGGAAGAGTGGAGGGCATGAGCTGGGATGTAGGGCTGGAGGAGGTTATAGGCTTAGGGTGAGTTGAGGCCATGGCGAGTCTCAAGCACAAAGACAAGGATTTTTAATTCCATGTGTTGGGGTTTGGGGAGAAATAACTGGAACAAAATTTTGAATTTATTAATTATACTTTACACTTGTACAAGAAGCTCCCAACATCACTCTGGTTATCGTTGCTTTCTTGTTCTCAGAAGGACTTGTGTATCTCTCAGTTGCGGATTTCCCATGACGCTGCTCACAAGTAGTCAGGAGTCTGGAGTTTGGGGATGAAATATGGCCACTGACACAGGGAGTAAATGCTTGAGCAGCAGCCTGTCCCTTCAAGGCTACTCTTCAAGAACTCATTGTGGGAATCCAGATGCTTGTAAACTCTTTGGGTCAATTAGAGGTCAATATCATAAGTCTTGTGCCTTACATGCGTCTGTCACACTCCAAGCAGCTCACTCTGTTACAAATGCATAACATCTTTAAGAAACACACCGAAAGAGAACCAATTATTGATCTGGAGTCTGCATTTCACAGGCACTTTCCAACCCCTTACCAAACAACAATTAAGCTCTGACTGACCTTGAGTTCTGTTTACTTAACAACAGTTAGACTTTATGTTCTTAAAGGCAAACAGCTCCTCAGTAGCTAAATAATAATTTGCGCATTAAATGGTAGTCAATGGAAAAGAGAATCAGGCACGGTGTAAAACGGACTGCCGAGTCGCTATCGCCCGTTTCATGCTTTCTCTGAAGACCAATTTCACCCCTATAGTCATTCAACTGAATAAAAGATCCTGAGAGATGGACCAGTCTGTCCATTGGGTCACCTCTCTCCACAGACCATGTATAATTAACCCGACTGTGAAGTCCACCCCACTGTTTACCAAGGAAACATCCCATATAATTGTTCCATAATCCCAAGACATTTGAGCAGAATTTTGGACTATTTCTGTATCCTCTCATGGAAACTCTGGAATATTCATGCATCTTCATATCCCTCGCCGTAGTGTTTGGGCCTTCTGGAAAATTCTGCTAATGATGCACCGACTGCTTGAAGTGATAGGCATTAAGTGGGCGGTAAAAAGTCTGACACGTTTTTGCCCATTTTTAAAAAAATAAAAAGTTAATGTGAGCAGACTGTTCTGGCAGTGACAAGTTTAAAAACAATCACTTCAGTGGTACTTTTGCCAGAATGAGGTCTGATTTTTAATCTTTAAGTGATGTTAAACCGAGGTCTCAGTTGCCTGTTCAGGTGGAAGAAGGGAAAGGGGTTCTCTTGGTGTCATGGGCCAACATGCCTCCTTCAAAACAGGTTAACTGCTCATTTATCTCATTGCTGTTTGTGGGACCTTGCTGTGTGCAAATTGGCTGTCACGTTTGCCTACGTAACAGTGACTGCGCTTCAAAAGTAACTAATTGGATGTAAAACGCTTCGGGAGCTCCTGAGGATGTGAAAAGCGTTATATAAATGCAAGTTCTTTGTTTTTTTAGTGAAATGCATATCTCCTGGAATGCGACTATCAGCTCATTACTAGATGCAAAGCTGGGTCAGAGCTCACATAGCAAGTGTAAGGTGAAAAGTACAATCAGCCCTGTTGGGTGGCTTCAAAAGCCTACATTTTCCGATCGGCATGATTTTATTCTGGCTAGGTTAACGTCACCCTGAAACGGCGGCGATCAGAAAAATGTCTGGCACCATAAAGAGTGAAAGATTATTTCCGATTGTTGGTGAGTTGGTAACATGGAGCCACAGACTGAGGATTATCACGAGATGAATGAAGGGGGAAGTTAGAAAAAAAATCATTTCATGCAGAAGTTTATTAGACAATGGAATCCTTTACAACAAGGGGCTATTGAGACAGAGCCTTAACATCATTTAAAAGGGAATTGGGTAAGTGTTTGGAAAGGAAGAATATAAAAGTTTGCAGGGAAAGGGAAGGTAAATGGGATTAGCATACACAGCTCTAGTTGGAGTTAGCACCAGCGCTGGCACGATGGGCCGAATGGCCTCTTTCTATGCAGTAACTTCTACAATTACCCTTTCTCTGGGTCAAGCAGGACTCACGCTAAATGGCCGAGTAAACTCAGCCAAGAAATGAGCAAGGCGCACTTGTACAGGAAACTCCGTCTCCTACCGTCTCCTGAGAGTCAAGACATTCCAAAGGTGATCATGAGTTCAAATTGAAAGCATCTGCTCTCCTGTGATTGTACAGCGCTGTGTTAAACTGGCAACCTCTCTTATTCCACCAAAAGCTATTGAAATCTGGTCTCGTTCTGTCAAAATATATCCTGGAGATATCGGTGAACTAAAACTTGTTGCATCAGTACCACCCCCCTATTCCGGAAGAAAACAAGAATTCACCCAACTGATTTGGGTGATCCTAACGAGCACACGTGTTTTCATTCTGCAGATTGAATTCATCTCCCAGCTGATGGCAAGCTACTTATCCATCACCCCGCCAATAATGATGTGACACGTCCATTATCATATCATACAGGCACAACCTGATAAAGAACTCGAGCCAAAAACAGATGCCGTCCCTTCACAATGACGGAATGAACTTGCATTTATATAGCGCCTTTCATGACCTCAGGACGTCCCAAAGTGAAGTTCTTTTGAAGTGTAGTCACTGTTGTAATGTAGGAAACGTGGCAGACAATTTGAACATAGCAAGGTCCCACAAACAGCAATGTGATGTTGGTTGAGGGATAAATATTGGTCAGATCACTGGGGAGAACTCCCCTGCTCTTCTTTGAAATAGTGCCATGGGATTCTCAACTTGAGAGGGAAGACTTGGTTTAATTTGAAAGATGGCATCTCAGACAGTGCAGTACTCCCTCAGTACTGCAGTGGGAGCGTCAGCTTAGATTATGTGCTCAAGTCTCTTGATGTGGGACTTTGAGCCTGTAACCATCTGACTCAGAGGCGAGAGTGCTACACGCTGAGCCAAGGCCAACGTGAGAACAAACAAGAAAAAAATGCTTCCTCTCCAAGCTCTGCATGGCTATGTGATTCACACAAAACTTGTATACAACACGATGTCTCGTTCCTATGAGTAGAGATCCATGTCCCTCCCATGCTATCCTGTGCAGACTCTATGGCAGGTATTATCACCATGCTGGTTAGCAAACTTCAATTTATTTCAGCTCTTACAAGGCAAGCAGCCTGTAATTAGCAGCATTTGAATGATAAAACTAACCACTTCAATTCCTTCATCACAAGTGAACAGCTCTCCTGTCAGGAGAGAGTGGAAGGGACTCTACACAGCCTGCCCGTACATTGCACACCAACCACTTCACAAAAAGAAGTACAAAAAATGCTGTGAGCCAGAATTGACTAATTAAATTTCATTTAATTGCTTTCTTCTCCCTAAATGCATCAGATGCGTTGTTGTTTTAGTGTCAAATTATATGTGCCTGTGTCAATAGGACTGGGAATTTAACACAGGCTGAATATGAACACTTATTTATCAACATGCGCAGTAATTAACTCTATGGGCTGGAGTGTGGATGCCATAGATTTGTGTCGGTCAAAAACCCCAGGAGACTAGGCTTGAGGTGCTTCGTGCATTGAGAGCGGCACACAAAGATTGCAGCTACCTGTATTAGAAGCAGAAGAACACTGTGTAATTGCTTCAATGAAAGAAGTACTGCGGTGGAATTTTAAAAAGAGCATTTCTAATGATTTGCTGCATTGTTCTATTAGCTTGGGTGGAACATCAAAGAATGAGAAGCACACGGTACAATGTCAAGGGTAACGGCAATCACAAAATATGCGAGTACTAGCAAGTCTCCCGTGACAGGGCTCGGGGTAAGTTGGGCAGTGCGCTGTTTTACAATGACAGGATCGTTATATTAGGTAGCGTTGCAGTGTATTATTCTGCAGCTATGCCTTCGTTGTGTTTAACCTTGGCCTGTCTTTTTAAGGCCAGAGAGAGAGAGAGAGAAAGCGCACGAGAGAAAGTTAGTTAGTTCCTTAGTTGTGGCACAAAAGAGACCCATGGCTGGCAAACAAGAACTTAACATAAGCAATCTATATTGAAAATCTTACAACCTCCACAACTTCCTCTCAAGTTTCCCCATTATAAATTCCCCTGTCCACATTTATGGTGGAAACTGTCTCGTCACGCTGTAATTACACCCTCCCACCAGTAGAGTGAAAATATGCACTGTGCATTCCGTGGTATAATGTTCTCGTCCTCATAAAACAGCACATCCACCGACCGGTCATCCTGGACCAACACCACTCTGTGAGAGGGATCCTCTCGCTCACTTTACTGAAAATTCTTTATGACAATGATTGGCACTGCTGGTTTCACCCTGTGCAGCGCCTACCGCAGTGAGGGCTGAAACGTAGCCAGGCCTTTGGAGGTGGGGACGTTGGGGGGAGGCAGGACTCGTCAGCAGAAAGCAGGACAACTGGGCAGCAAAACAGCTTAGGCTATCCTCTCTCTCTCTGGGGTTGCCTCCTATCTACAGTTTAGTTTTTCTGTGCGGCTGTTCACAGATTTCCAACATGTAATGAGTCAACTCACTCAAAGGGAGGGAGGGTCAGAGAGTCGGCACTTACGATGTTGTCGGCTTATTAACGGCCTACTCTCCCGTTGGCATTTCAAAATAAATCCGTTCATTTCTGTTTCATGACACAGAGATATTAAACTTTCAGGTTTTCATTTAATATCCACCAGCAAATGTCAACCCAATTCAATGGTGTCAGCTGTGGCTCAGTGGGTAGCACTCTCGATTCTGAGTCAGAAGGTTGTGGGTTCATAGTCCCACTCCAGAGAATTGAGGGTGTAATCTAGGTTGACGCTCCCAGTGCAGTACTGAGGGAGTGCTGCACTGTCTGGAGGTGCTATCCTCTCAGATGAGATATTAAACTGAGGCCCTGTCTGCCCTCTCAGGTGGACATAAAAGATCCCATGGCACTATTTAGAGCAAGAGCAGGGGAGTTCTACCTGGTATCCTGGCCAATATTGAATCCCTCAACCAACATCACTAAAACCATCTGGTCATTATCACATTGCTGTTTGTGGGAGCTTGCTGTGTGCTGCATTTCCTACATTACAACAGTGACCGTACTTCTTTGGCTGTAAAGCATTTTGGGATGTCCTGAGGTCGTGAAAGGCACTATATAAATGCAAGTTCTTTCTTTATATCTCATGATTCCACCCCTTGGCCTGCATTGGTTCAGCCTAACTCTGGGACTTTATTCCCTGGAGAGTAGGAGGTTAAGGGGTGATCTTATAGAAGTCTATAAAATAATGAGGGGCATAGATAAGGTCGATAGTCAAAATCTTTTCCCAAAGGTAGGGGAGTCTATAACGAGGGGGCACAGATTTAAGGTGAGAGGGGAGAGATACAAAAGGATCCAGAGGGGCAATTTTTTCACTCAAAGGGTGGTGAGTGTCTGGAACGAGCTGCCAGAGGCAGTAGTAGAGGCGGGTACAATTTTGTCTTTTAAAAAGCATTTGGACAGTTACATGGGGAAGATGGGTATCGAGGGATATGGGCCAAGTGCAGGCAATTGGGACTAGCTTAGTGGTATAAACTGGGCGACATGGACATGTTGGGCCGAAGGGCCTGTTTCCATGTTGTAACTTCTATGATTCTATGATTCTAACTCAGTTTTAGCAAAGCTTTGGAAACAGGTACTTGGTCCAACCGTTTTCACTGACGATGACCTTGTGAGAAGGGGTGAATTCCCTCGCCGTTTTTGGTGCATTAAAGGTGTACAAATGGAATGAAAAATAGTTTTGTAGCAGGAAAATCAGGCAGAATCCCTTTCCACCCTATTTCCATCGTTAAATCGTTTCCCCTCCCCTCATGCTTTCTTGGCCCTTCAACCTGCCGAGTCCCCACTGCCCTCAATTTCAGTATATGCCAACACTGCTGCAGCTCCCAGTTTCTTGCTTTTACATTCCTAACGCACCCAGGGTAACTTAGGCTGAGAGTTTATAAGAGCGCAGCTGCTGCCAGAATCGGCTGAGACAGGCGGTAGTGAGGGGTTTCTGAAACTCCACAATCTGGAGAGTTTTAACCAGCCATTTCTGCAGCCGGTAAACACTTTTTTGCAGTGAGTTGTTTTCTTTTTGCCGATACTAACCTGGACTTGCTTTTCACTGCTTCCAAGAGGCTCAGACACCACCTCCCCCACCCCCGGCACCATCCTGCCCTCACCCCTTACCTGAAGTGAAGGCTTCTCTGGAGCAGGTATGGCATTCCCTATGGGCATACCCTTGTGTGTCATTATCATGATGTGGAGATGCCGGTGATGGACTGGGGTTGACAAATGTAAACAATCTTACAACACCAAGTTATAGTCCAACAAATTTATTTCGGAGGAAGGAGGAAGCCTCCGAAAGCTTGTGATTTTCAAATAAATTTGTTGGACTATAACTTGGTGTTGTAAGATTGTTTACATTTGTCATTATCATGGAGGAGGCAGAAGAGGAGCTACGCAGCATAGAGCAAAGGAGAGTCAGGCGGCATTTACGGAGGATGCCCCCACCCACCCCCTCTAGAGAATATACAGGCAACACAGGTCATATGAGTACCTTACTGAGGAATTGTGTGTAAGAAGATTGTGCTTCACCAAAGAAGCAGTAGGGTAGCTCTGTCACCTACTTGCTTGCCCGGGTGAGCTCGTTGAACTTCTTGCAGCACTGGTCAACAATCCTAGGGGTGAGACAGTTGGCACCGAGTACCAGTGCCACTTCCCTCCAAGTGGCACGAGTGAAACTCATGGCAGGCTTGCTGGCACGGACACCTCGGAGTCTGTGCCTCGTTAACTCAATTTCCTCGTTCCTCGAGGAGGGCTTGGAGGCCCGAGTCAGAAGAATTCTGCGGTCTCCTTCCGTGCCTGGGTGCTTTGTCTTGCTGCCTTGTTTGGCCGCTCGCTCCAGAGGATCCTGCTGTAGACATTTCTTTGGAAAAGATTGATGAGAAATGCAGTGAAGTTCTGAGAGAGTCAAGTGAATGAGCCAAGCAGAGACACCTTCCTTACCTGGCTGTCTCCCAGTCTGATGCCAAAGTCCGCAGGCTGCCCTGTCTTCTTGAGAGCTACATTCCAGTTTCCATGGACTCCAGCTGATTACACTCTTTTTACACGGAATTTACGCCAATCGTTAGTCCCCGTCCCAACCCCACCCCCACCCCCCCCCCCAAGCCCGCCCCAAACCATTAAAACACAAACTCTGCCTTCTATTTTTAAATGTTAAAATATTTTGAGCCGGCGGCTGTGCACAGTTTCTCCGCGTCATGGTGAGTTTTACCGAGGCCCCCCCGCCGCTGCGTGTGGGCCCCATAGGCCCGAGTGCTAATCTGCTCCTGCCTGACCACCGGCGTTTGTAACCCACCATGAGGAAATTCACCCCCAGAGAAACTGAAGAGCACCAGGGGGTGGGGAGTTCCCCTATTGAAATCTAACACTGCGGCAGAAGCCGTCGAGGCCAACCTGCGATCACTTTGTCAGTGACTAATAACCTTGTGCGGCTGGGAATACCAACACTGGTTGGGGAAAAGGCGGGAAAGTGGAGTTGAGGTTAAAAATAAAATCAGATCAGCCACGATCTCATTGAATGGTGGAGCAGGCTGGAAGGGCCAAATGGCCTACTCTTGCTCCTATCTCTTATGGTATCCCTGGAGGTTCGATCGGGTGACCTTCTGTCTCCAACCTCCCCGCCCGGTCAAACAGCTTTTCTTCGCCATCTCTAATATTTTTTATAACCAATAAGTAAAAGTGCTCAAAGAAAACGGGAAAAAAATAACCCCACTCCGTGATTTTTTTTATGCCCCAATGATTTTTCTCCCGGGTTTTGCTCGCAGCAGTGTCCTGGAGATTAATCTTTAATTCTTGGATGGTTGGCAACCCTATGTGTGGCTGTGTGAAATTCTGCCCCAGAGTTTGAACTGGTTGGGGCTGTTCTGGATTTTCAGGCCTGTCGGACTTAACTGATTAACATTCCAGTCACTAGCCCGTGTTTGCTAACAATGCCCGCAGCTCCTTGTCTCACCAACCCTAGCACATGGTTTGATTCTGATTTGGCTTTGCTGGGAGATAAGAACATTTCTTTGCAAGTGACAGCTTATAGCTACAAGCAACAAAAAATAAATAAATAAATATCCTGTGCAAGCAAAGAGTTCAGTTTGAGCCCCCGATTCATCGGTTCACTGCTGCAAACCCTCTCTTTATGTATGGGTTGAGTGTGGGTTTTTTTTCACCGCACTGACAGAACAAGCTCGTACCTCGCTGGAATGGTTGTGTTGTACCATTAGTCCACAGAACTGGGCAACAGCGACCAAGGGGGACGATCAATCTCCACCTACATAGGAACATAGAAAATAGGAGCGAGAGTAGGCCATTCGGCCCTTCAGGCCTGCTCCGGCATTCAGAATGGTCATGGCTGATTGTCAAACTCAGTACCCAACCTCTGGTCCTGTGCCAGGTACAGCAACCCAGCCCTCAAAGCGCAGGCCACCTGCTTACATTTCTCCTCATGTTTCTCCCTCGCCTATCTGTCCCATTCGAATCTGGTAGGATCCGGAGGTTTGGAAAGGGCTGATGCCTCATTGGTGGGCACATCCTCACAACACCAAGATCTCTTGGTTTCCACAGCTGGAGATATTCGGGAATTAATTAGGGACACGGATTTAAACTTTAGAGTGGCCCCTGAGGCTCCATTTACACACCTACATAGAAACATAGAAAATAGGAGCGAGAGTAGGCCATCCGGCCCTTCAGGCCTGCTCCGGCATTCAAAATGATCATGGCTGATTGTCTAACTCAGTACCCTGTTCCCGCTTTTTCCCCATATCCCTTGATCCCTTTAGCATTAAGAAATATATCTATCTCCTTCTTGAATACATCTAATGACTTGGCCTCCACTGCCTTCTGTGGTAGAGAATTCCACAGGTTCACCACCGCCACCAAGTCCCGTTCACCCATCACCCCCTGTAATTGCTCACTTACATTGGCTCCCGGTCCGGCAACGCCTCAGTTTTAAAATTCTCATCCTTGTTTAGGATTCCCTCCACGGCCTCGCCCCCCTCCCTATCTCTGTAACCTCCTCCAACCCTACAACCCTCCGAGACCTCTGCGCTCCTCCAATTCTGGCCTCTCGTACATCCCCAGTTTTCATCGCCCCACCATTGGCGGCCGTGCCTTCAGCTGCCTAGGCCCTAAGCTCTGGAATTCCCTCCCTAAGCCTCTCCGACGCTACCTCTCTCTCCTCCCATTAGGTTCTCCTTAAAACCTACCTCGTCACCTGTCCTAATATCTCCTTACTTGGCTCGGTGTCAAATTTTGTCTGACAACGCTTCTGTGAAGTGCCTCGGGACGTTTTACTACATTAAAGGCTCTGCATAAATGCAACTTGTTTGTTGTATTTTGCTCGCCAAGACAAGAGGGTCGGACACCCCCGCTAACCAGACAGCTGTGCATCCCGCTGCGAAGGGCATCTGAGCGGGGTGGTTTATGCTGCTTTATGCTAACAGTGGGTTGCAGGAATGTGTGGGGTTCAAGCACTATTCTCTCTCTTTCCCTTTCATCATGTTACTCTGGTCACTATTGGACTCTTTGGAAGGGTCATAGGAAGGAGGCCTGGATCTTCCGTCTCTGACCACAGACGTAGGGACCCAGGGAACGTTGGGTGCTAGACTCTGTTGAACCTGTGGCTCCTCCTTTCTTTGTTTCGACAGCAAACAGGGAGCAGTGGGAATATGCCCTCCGCTTGCTTCTGGCAGCACTCCATCCAGACGAGAAAGGGAAGCTTAGTGGGGGGGGCGAGGTGGGGGTGCATTCACAATCCACGAGCTTAGGTTCAGTACAAAGCTGAAAGCACTTTGCAATGATATTACCTTGGAGCGTGAAGCTGGTTGAAAGGCCTGAACTGACGCAAAAAGCCAAGCGGGGTGAGTCTACCCATCTCACTTTAGCTTGGCTCTGGTATCCAGTTGGGTCCAGATGACGCATTCAGGCTGCATTTAAACTGCAACTGCAATGTCAGTGTGAAGCTGCATCGCTTCACGCTGACACTGACTGCAGCCCAAGACCGGGAAATAAGCATTCCAAAATGTTCAGAGAAGTGATCGAATGCAACATCTCGGAAAGGGGCAGAAAAGGCTGGAAGCACGCAGTAGGTCTGGAAAGAGGAAAGACAGGTGTGGGGCTTTCATCAGAACTGGGAGCTGGCAGACCAAACACACCCGGGTGAAGCTTTGCTCAGGGCCAGCACCACCCTCGGGGGATGGGGGCAGTCTGCACCCCTGCTGTAGATTGTCCCCGTGCGCAAATTGGCTTTCGCGGTTTCCTATATTACAACAGTGACCGCACTTCAAAAAGTACTTCATTGGCTGTACAGCGCTTTGGGACGTCCCGAGGTTGTGAAAGGTGCTGTATAAATGCAAGTTCTTTCTTTTGTTTCCAGTGTTCAGTTCTGGTGAAAGGGTCTGTATTTGAAACGCTAGCCTGTCTTTACTCTCTGCAGATGCTGCTGTGCGGTTCCAATGCCTTCTGCTTTTATTTCAGGCCTTGTGTTTGCAGCTTTCTCTCTTTTTAATTTGTGCATTTTTGGAACAGCAAACTAATTGTCATTCGAGGAGGACTATTAATGGTTTGAATAGCCCGTTCTCTGATCAAATTCAGAGAAGGAGGTTAAATGGGCCATTAGGCAGCCTCCTCGAAACCAGATAAAAGGGTCACAGCAAATTACGGGTACTGGAGGATTCAGTTAATTTCTAATGGTTGAGCTCTTTTACTCCCGAGTCACCATTTACAGTGATAGACTTCACAACACGTTAGTTTCAGGCTTTCTCCTATTGTCGGCTAGGTCCATCAGTATTAGTTCAGGGCCCTGGGAGTGTGTTAATATTTGTGGGGGTCCCTGGGAGTGTGTTAATATTTGTGGGGGTCCCCGGGAGCGTGTTAATATTTGTGAGGGGTCCCTGGGAGTGTGTTAATATTTGTGGGGGTCCCCGGGAGCGTGTTAATATTTGTGGGGTGTCCCTGGGAATGTGTTAATATTTGTGGGGGGTCCCCGGGAGTGTGTTAATATTTGTGGGGTGTCCCCGGGAGTGTGTTAATATTTGTGGGGGTCCCTGGGAGTGTGTTAATTTTTGTGGGTTGTCCCTGGGAGTGTGTTAATATTTGTGGGGTGTCCCCGGGAGTGTGTTAATATTTGTGGGGGGTCCCTGGGAGTGTGTTAATATTTGTGGGGGGGTCCCTGGGAGTGTGTTAATGTTTGTGGGGGTCCCCGGGAGCGTGTTAATATTTGTGGGGGGTCCCTGGGAATGTGTTAATATTTGTGGGGGGGTCCCTGGGAGTGTGTTAAAATTTGTTGGGGGTCCCCGGGAGTGTGTTAATATTTGTGGGGTGCCCCTGGGAATGTGTTAAATATTTGTGGGGGGTCCCCGGGAGTGTGTTAATATTTGTGGGGGGGTCCCTGGGAGTGTGTTAATATTTGTGGGGGTCCCCGGGAGTGTGTTAATATTTGTGGGGTGCCCCTGGGAATGTGTTAAATATTTGTGGGGGGTCCCCGGGAGTGTGTTAATATTTGTGGGGTGTCCCCGGGAGTGTGTTAATATTTGTGGGGGTCCCTGGGAGTGTGTTAATTTTTGTGGGGTGTCCCTGGGAGTGTGTTAATATTTGTGGGGGGTCCCCGGGAGTGTGTTAATATTTGTGGGGGGTCCCCGGGAGTGTGTTAATATTTGTGGGGGTCCCTGGGAGTGTGTTAATTTTTGTGGGGTGTCCCTGGGAGTGTGTTAATATTTGTGGGGGGTCCCCGGGAGTGTGTTAATATTTGTGGGGGGTCCCCGGGAGTGTGTTAATATTTGTGGGGGCTCCCCGGGAGTGTGTTAATATTTGTGGGGGGTCCCCGGGAGTGTGTTAATATTTGTGGGGGGGTCCCTGGGAATGTGTTAATATTTGTGGGGGGTCCCCGGGAGTGTGTTAAAATTTGTGGGGGGTCCCCGGGAGTGTGTTAATATTTGTGGGGTGTCCCTGGGAATGTGTTAATATTTGTGGGGGGTCCCCGGGAGTGTGTTAATATTTGTGGGGGGTCCCCGGGAGTGTGTTAATATTTGTGGGGGGTCCCTGGGAGTGTGTTAATATCTGTGGGGGTCCCCGGGAGTGTGTTAATATTTGTGGGGTGTCCCCGGGAGTGTGTTAATATTTGTGGGGGTCCCTGGGAGTGTGTTAATTTTTGTGGGGTGTCCCTGGGAGTGTGTTAATATTTGTGGGGTGTCCCCGGGAGTGTGTTAATATTTGTGGGGTGTCCCTGGGAGTGTGTTAATATTTGTGGGGGTCCCCGGGAGCATGATAATATTTGTGGGGGTCCCTGGGAGTGTGTTAATATTTGTGGGGGGTCCCTGGGAGTGTGTTAATATTTGTGGGGTGTCCCTGGGAGTGTGTTAATACTTGTGGGGGTCCCCGGGAGCGTGTTAATATTTGTGGGGGGTCCCTGGGAATGTGTTAATATTTGTGGGGGGGTCCCCGGGAGTGTGTTAAAATTTGTGGGGGGTCCCCGGGAGTGTGTTAATATTTGTGGTGTGTCCCTGGGAATGTGTTAATATTTGTGGGGGGTCCCCGGGAGTGTGTTAATATTTGTGGGGTGTCCCTGGGAGTGTGTTAATATTTGTGGGGTGTCCCTGGGAGTGTGTTAATATTTGTGGGGGGTCCCCGGGAGTGTGTTAATATTTGTGGGAGTCCCTGGGAGTGTGTTAATATTTGTGGGGTGTCCCTGGGAGTGTGTTAATATTTGTGGGGGGGTCCCTGGGAGTGTGTTAATATTTGTGGCGGTCCCTGGGAGTGTGTTAATATTTGTGGGGGGTCCCCGGGAGTGTGTTAATATTTGTGGGGTGTCCCTGGGAGTGTGTTAATATTTGTGGGGGGTCCCCGGGAGTGTGTTAATATTTGTGGGGTGTCCCCGGGAGCGTGTTAAAATTTGTGGGGGGTCCCCGGGAGTGTGTTAATATTTGTGGGGTGTCCCTGGGAATGTGTTAATATTTGTGGGGGGTCCCCGGGAGTGTGTTAATAGTTGTGGATGGTCCCCGGGAGTGTGTTAATATTTGTGGGGGGTCCCTGGGAGTGTGTTAATATCTGTGGGGGTCCCCGGGAGTGTGTTAATATTTGTGGGGTGTCCCCGGGAGTGTGTTAATATTTGTGGGGTGTCCCCGGGAGTGTGTTAATATTTGTGGGGGGTCCCCGGGAGTGTGTTAATATTTGTGGGGTGTCCCTGGGAGTGTGTTAATATTTGTGGGGGTCCCTGGGAGTGTGTTAATATTTGTGGGGGGTCCCTGGGAGTGTGTTCATATTTGTGGGGTGTCCCTGGGAGTGTGTTAATATATGTGGGGTGTCCCTGGGAATGTGTTAATATTTGTGGGGGGTCCCCGGGAGTGTGTTAATATTTGTGGGGGGTCCCCGGGAGTGTGTTAATATTTGTGGGGTGTCCCTGGGAATGTGTTAATATTTGTGGGGGGTCCCCGGGAGTGTGTTAATATTTGTGGGGTGTCCCTGGGAGTGTGTTAATATTTGTGGGGGGGTCCCCGGGAGCATGTTAACATTTGTGGGGGTCCCTGGGAGTGTGTTAATATCTGTGGGGGGTCCCTGGGAGTGTGTTAATATTTGTGGTGCGTCCCTGGGAATGTGTTAATATTTGTGGGGGGTCCCCGGGAATGTGTTAATATTTGTGGGGGGGTCCCTGGGAGCGTGTTAATATTTGTGGGGGGTCCCTGGGAGTGTGTTAATATTTGTGGGGGGTCCCTGGGAGTGTGTTAATATTTGTGGGGGGGTCCCCGGGAGCGTGTTAATATTTGTGGGGGGTCCCTGGGAGTGTGTTAATATTTGTGGGGGGTCCCCGGGAGTGTGTTAATATTTGTGGGGTGTCCCTGGGAGTGTGTTAATATTTGTGGGGGTGTCCCTGGGAATGTGTTAATATTTGTGGGGGGGTCCCCGGGAGCGTGTTAATATTTGTGGGGGGTCCCTGGGAGTGTGTTAATATTTGTGGGGGGTCCCTGGGAATGTGTTAATATTTGTGGGGGGTCCCCGGGAATGTGTTAATATTCGTGGGGTGTCCCCGGGAGTGTGTTAATATTTGTGGGGGGTCCCTGGGAGTGTGTTAATATTTGTGGGGGGTCCCTGGGAATGTGTTAATATTTGTGTGGGTCCCTGGGAGTGTGTTAATATTTGTGGGGGTCCCTGGGAGTGTGTTAATATTTGTGGGGGGGTCCCCGGGAGTGTGTTAATATTTGTGGGGTGTCCCTGGGAATGTGTTAATATTTGTGGGGTGTCCCCGCGAGTGTGTTAATATTTGTGGGAGGTCCCCGGGAGTGTGTTAATATTTGTGGGGGGGTCCCCGGGAGTGTGTTAATATTTGTGGGGTGTCCCTGGGAGTGTGTTAATATTTGTGGGGGGGTCCCCGGGAGCATGTTAATATTTGTGGGGGTCCCTGGGAGTGTGTTAATATTTGTGGGGGTGTCCCTGGGAGTGTGTTAATATCTGTGGGGGTCCCTGGGAGTGTGTTAATATTTGTGGGGGGGTCCCTGGGAGTGTGTTAATATTTGTGGTGCGTCCCTGGGAGTGTGTTAATATTTGTGGGGGGGTCCCCGGGAGCGTGTTAATATTTGTGGGGGGTCCCCGGGAGTGTGTTAATATTTGTGGGGGGTCCCTGGGAGTGTGTTAATATTTGTGGGGGGGTCCCTGGGAGCGTGTTAATATTTGTGGGGGGTCCCTGGGAGTGTGTTAATATTTGTGGGGGGTCCCTGGGAGTGTGTTAATATTTGTGGGGGGGTCCCCGGGAGCGTGTTAATATTTGTGGGGGGTCCCTGGGAGTGTGTTAATATTTGTGGGGGGTCCCTGGGCATGTGTTAATATTTGTGGGGGGTCCCCGGGAGTGTGTTAATATTTGTGGGGGGGTCCCCAGGAGCGTGTTAATATTTGTGGGGGTCCCCGGGAATGTGTTAATATTTGTGGGGGGGTCCCTGGGAGTGTGTTAATATTTGTGGGGGGGTCCCTGGGAGTGTGTTAATATTTGTGGGGGGTCCCTGGGAATGTGTTAATATTTGTGGGGGGGTCCCTGGGAGTGTGTTAATATTTGTGGGGGGTCCCTGGGAGTGTGTTAATATTTGTCGGGGGGTCCCTGGGAGTGTGTTAATATTTGTGGGGGGTCCCCGGGAGTGTGTTAATATTTGTGGGGGTCCCTGGGAGTGTGTTAATATTTGTGGGGGGTCCCTGGGAGTGTGTTAATATTTGTGGGGGGTCCCTGGGAGTGTGTTAATATTTGTGGGGGGTCCCTGGGAGTGTGTTAATATTTGTGGGGGGGTCCCTGGGAGTGTGTTAATATTTGTGGGGGGTCCCTGGGAATGTGTTAATATTTGTGGGGGGGTCCCTGGGAGTGTGTTAATATTTGTGGGGGGGTCCCCGGGAGTGTGTTAATATTTGTGGGGGGGTCCCCGGGAGTGTGTTAATATTTGTGGGGGGGTCCCTGGGAATGTGTTAATATTTGTGGGGGTCCCTGGGAGTGTGTTAATATTTGTGGGGGGTCCCTGGGAGTGTGTTAATATTTGTGGGGGGGTCCCTGGGAGTGTGTTAATATTTGTGGGGGGTCCCCGGGAGTGTGTTAATATTTGTGGGGGGTCCCTGGGAGTGTGTTAATATTTGTGGGGGGGTCCCTGGGAATGTGTTAATATTTGTGGGGGTCCCCGGGAGTGTGTTAATATTTGTGGGGGGTCCCTGGGAATGTGTTAATATTTGTGGGGGGTCCCTGGGAGTGTGTTAATATTTGTGGGGGGTCCCTGGGAGTGTGTTAATATTTGTGGGGGGGTCCCTGGGAGTGTGTTAATATTTGTGGGGGGTCCCCAGGAGCGTACTAATATTTGCAGCATGTCCCTGGGAGTCCGATAATATTTGGAGGGGGGTGTGTGGGAGTTTGAAAGGGGTCCCCAGGAGTAAATGAGAGAGACAGAGAGATCCACGTAGAGAGACACAGAGAGATCCATATCGGGAAAGACAGAGACACAGAGAGAGAGAGAGAGAGCGACAGGGACAGAGAGAGAAAGAGAGAGAGAGAGAGCGATAGAGGCACAGAGAGAGAGCGCAAGAGGGGCACAGAGAGCGAGAGAGGCACAGAGAGAGACACAGAGAGCGAGAGCGAGAGAGACACAGAGAGAGAGAGAGCGACACAGAGAGAGAGAGCGACAGAGACAGAGAGAGAGAGCGACAAAGACAGAGAGAGAGAGAGCGAGCAACACAGAGAGAGGGAGAGCGACAGAGACACAGAGAGAGAGAGAGCGACAGACACACAGAGAGAGAGAGAGAGTGACCGAGCGACAGAGACAGAGACAGAGAGAGAGAGAGAGAGAGCGACAGAGACACAGAGAGAAGAGAGAGAGAGAGAGCGAGTGAGAGACAGAAAGACACAGAGAGAGACAGACAGAGAGACACAGAGACAGAGAGACAGAGAGAGAGAGAGAGAGAGAGCGACAGAGACACAGAGAGAGAGAGAGAGCGAGTGAGAGACAGAAAGACACAGAGAGAGACAGACAGAGAGACACAGAGACAGAGAGACAGAGAGAGAGAGAGAGGGAGAGACCGACACTAACCTCAGTGAGACCTCAGTGACCTACACCGACTCCATGTCCCACTCGCCCATCACCCCTCCATCCTCTTGGACCCACACGGGCCCACGATTCCCCAACTCACTCAGCTCAAAATCCAGTGGTAGCGGCTGTGATTAAAATGCTGGAGCCGTGATGCACGCAGAGCGAGCTGAAACAGCGCCACTCGAGGTTGAGTGGTAAGCCAGCCGGGCGTCCCAGAAAGAACAATGATCACAAAGGTCAGTACAAATGAGGGAGGCCATTCTACCTCAGCCTTTCATAGAAACCTTTGAGCCCTCATCACTCCTTGCCCATCGATCAGTCTGCGTGATGAAGTGCCTCCTGACATCAACGCTGAATTTGCCTATTGTACGTATGTCTCCTGAAGACATTGACACATGCATTGCTGCAGTATCATTCCAAACATGACAAGGACAAAAATTGAACAGGCTCACCGCACAATGACAATTGGCGTCAACCATTTGCAGCTCCAAGCTTCTACCTGGGAGGCTGACACAAGTGCCGCAGACTGAAGTTTTAATTACAGTCTCCAGTTCTCAGTAGTGAAAGTATCACACTCAAATACAGTCCTTGCAAGCATTAGTGAGCAAAAGGCATAGCTGGAATCTTCAAATATTGCACCTAAGTGAAGCCTAAACTTTCCTTCTTGCAATGGTATCTACAGGTCTGGATATCTTTACAGATCTTTAACAGCTATGAGTTGTGAGGCACAACCTACCTTAATAATGCACTCGCCCTGCAAATGTAGGGTGCAAGGTGCATGACATGAATATTTAACCCACTTCCCACCCTCAATTCTCCATATTAACCCTCAGATATCCATAACAGGAATGGTTCATCCTATCTCTGTAACCTCCTCCAGCCCTACAACCCTCCAATAACTCTGCGTTCCTCCAACTCTGGCCTCTTGTGCATCCCCCACTTCCTTCGACCCACCATTGGCAGCCGTGCCTTTAGCCGTCTAGGCCCTAAGCTTGGAATTCCCTCCCGAAACCTCCCCATCTCTCCACCTCTCTCTCCTTTAAGACTCTCCTTAAAACCTTTCTCTTTGACCAAGCATTTGGTTACCTGTCCTCATGGCTCAGTGCCAATTTTTGTCTGATTATGCTCTTGTGAAGCGCCTTGATACCTTTTATTACGTTAAAGGCGCTATATAAATGCAAGATGCTGTTGTTGTTATCCTGTGGCATTGCACTGGAGGCGGATAATTAACTCACTGGAGCGGGTTCCTACTGCAAACACCGTCTGAATTAAAATCCACCCCAAGTATAGTCTTTAGCTGAGGGGTTAGAGAGCGGGGGATCAATTGGATCAGGGTGTGCAGATGATAGTCCCCATTTTCAAGTCATACATTCTGTCCTTATTTTTATACAATACTTTGATTTGACATTATTTATAGTTAAATAGCAAAACTTAGGGCAATTTGGAAAGCAGAGTAGTAGAGTTGGTTGGAGCAAAGGCGGGTCTCTGCAGTACAGGCTGAAGAGCTGGGAGACGCCATCACTGGTGGGAGGGTGTAATTACAGCGTTACATGTTTACATAGGTAGTTCCCAATATAAACGTGGACATACAATGGAAAAAGTTGACACAAATGTATGACAAAGACATGACAACGGGAAGTAAGGTTCTGTAGGCGGTAAGGGCCCACAGATGCAGGATTTTTAATATATTACAGAGATTTCTGCACTATAGTGGAAGCATAACATAATTAGAATATTTCAGCTGTTCCCATCTGATAAGGCACTATATAAATGCATTCCTTATTTCTTTGACCGTCTCTGGGTTTTGTGCCAAATCACAAGTTGAATATTTAGCAATCAGTCATCATTGTTACATTTTATTATTTGCCATAGTTGACCATCTGCCAAGTAATATTTTACATAGAATCACATAGAATGTACAGCACAGCACAGAAACAGGCCATTCGGTCCAACTGGTTCGTGCCGGTGTTTCTGCTCCACCCCTCCCACCCCTCTTCATCTCACCCTATCAGCATATCCTTCTATTCCTTTCTCTATCATGTGTTTATCGAGCTTCCCTTTAAATGCATCTCTGCTATTTGCCTCAACTACTCCTTGTGGTAGTGAGTTCCACATTCTCACCACTCTCTGGGTAAAGAAGTTTCTCCTGAATTCCCTATTGGATTTATTAGTGACTATCTTATATTTATGGCCTCTCGTTCTGGTCTCCCCCACAAGTGGAAACATCTTCTCTATGTCTACCCTATCAAACCCTTTCATAATTTTAAAGACCTCTATCAGGTCACCCCTCAGATTTCTCCTTTCTGGAGAAAAGAGCCCCAGCCTGTTCAAATTTGATATTGTAGCAGCATTTCTGATACCTCAAGTTTCCCCAAGAAGGAGGCCAACTGGGCAGGGACCCATAGAAGACAGGGAAACACCATTCGCCACCAACAGGGATCTGCAGCTTACAATGGCAGCATGATCTCATTGAAACACATAAAAATCTGACAGGGTTAGACAGACTGGGTGCAGGGAGGATGTTTCCCCTGGCTGGGAGGTCCAGAACGAGGGTTCACAGTCTCAGGATACGGGGTAGGACATTTAGGACTGAGATGAGGAGAAATTTCTTCACTCAGAGGGTGGTGAACCTGTGGAATTCTCTACCACAGAAGGCTGTGGAGGCCAAGTCACTGAATATATTTAAGAAGGAGATAGGTAGATTTCTAGACACAAAAGGCGTCAAGGGGTATGGGGAGAGAGCGGGAATATGGGTATTGAGATAGAGGATCAGCCATGATCATATTGAATGGCGCAGCAGGCTCGAAGGGCCGAATGGCCTGCTCCTGCTCCTATTTTCTATGTTTCTATGATACCGCTGCAGACAGCTGAGCTGTAAAAGTCTTGCTGCGCGGTGAAAGCCCAGCAGCCTTGCCGACTAACCCAGTGAAGTGTTCGACCTCTTCATATCTGCTCTATTAAGGACAATGACAAATGACAGCACAGAAGGAGGCCATTCAGCCCATCGGGCTGGTGCCAGTCCTAGCCCTTCAAGTGGAGCCGTCTAGTGTAATCCCACTCCCCCTGCCCATTCCCATATATTCTCCCTTCTCAAATACTTATCCAGTTCCCTTTCAAATGAGGTTACAGTCCCTGCCTCTTGTGGTAAATCACACCATGTTCTAACCACCCTCTGCATGAAAAGAAATCCAAAAGTATCCCTTTGTTCTGGTGATAATCCTCGGTCTGTGCCCCCTCGTTGTCGATTTCTCAACCAGTGGAAACAGTCTTTCACTATTTGCTCTCTCAAAACCTTTCCTAATTTTGAAAAGCCTCTTAACCTTCTCTGTTCCAGGAAAATAATGCCCTCATTTTTTGAGCCTTGCTTCAAAACCATAACCTCTTTTTCTTTCTTGAAAGGCCCTTTTAAAGCGGTTCCCCTATAGCTCCACAGTGCACGTGTTGCCACACAAATGAAAGTAATTTACAAGCTTGCAAGTCCGAGTCTTCACTTGTGGGGATTGAAACAAGATGCAATCATGGAGTGTAGAACACAAGAGTTTGTTTGAACTGAATTAATGTATGCTATGCCCTTTTTAAATTTGTGGGCTATTAGCGTCTGACTCCTGGGATAACACATGCTGCTGGCCTTGCTGTTCACCATTCTGTATCCCATATTCAAAGCAATAAAAGAAAGAAAGAGCTTTCACATCTTCAGAACATCCCAAAGCGCTTCACGATTAATTATTTTGAAAACATTGGGCCCGATTTTAGCAGGCCTGCGGGTTCTCGGCGGATGGGCAAGCGCGCCCGGTGAAATTAGTGGGTTTCCCGCGCGATCGTAGCAGGCAACCCACTAATTGGATTCACTTACCTGCTCCTCCGGGTTCCCCGCTGCTGATCTGCGCGTCGGGCGGGCTGCGCATGCGCAGTAAGATCTGTCAGCTGGAGGCGCTCTATTTAAAGGGGCAGTCCTCCACTGACAGATGCTGCCACAAACAGCAAAGATGACTGCATGGAGCAGCCCAGGGGGACGGCTGCTCCCAGTTTAATGATGCCTCGCCCCAGGTATCAATACACGGGGTGAGGAGGAGGGGGAGGACAGAGATCTTCCACCCGGCGGTCGGGAGGAAGCGGCCCGCCTCTGCCACCAGGAAGGCCTGGCTCGAGGTGGCAGAGGGGGTCACCAGCGCCACCAACATATCGCCCACCTGCACACAGTGCAGGAGGCGGTCCAATGACCTCAGTAGGTCAGCCAAAGTGAGTACACGTAGTCTTTCCCCTACACTCCATCTGCCACATCACTGCCCCCACCCCACATCTCCTTCGGCACTGCCAACACCACTCTGTCACATCACCCCTCATACCCACTCAAACCTCTTCCTTATCTTACCTGCACCTACTCACCTCGCCAGTACTCATCCCGCCACTACCACGCAACCCAATCCTCATACAATCTCATGGCTCTATCCCATACTCACCCTCTCGTGCATCTCTCTCACGGCCAGCCTCACTCAACCTGCCACTACCTGTGCTGCAGCCACAGGGCATGCATCACATATGTGCAGTAGGCAGCGTAAGGCAAACGTGTCGTGAGCATGAAGGGGATGCACAAGGGTGTTTGAGGGATTGTCATGGTTGTTACTTATATTGAATTTCAGAACAACTCACATCACACATTATATTGGCACCACTACTGCCATGTCTTTGCCTGTCCGGTTTGTGCAATAATGCCCGCTCCTGGGTATCACTTTGAGGACCCACCACTGATGCCACCCATTGTGTCACTGCAGAGTGGGTGTAGGTGTATTTGCAGGGCTCTTCTGCGCAGACGACTGAGAGACATCGGGGATGTCCCCTGTTGCAGCCTGGAATGCTGTGGAGGAGAAGTTCGGGAGGGCAGTGGTGACTTTGACAGCGACAGGTAGGAAGATGGTGCACGGGCCAGCCAGGAGCAGCTCGGCATGAAAGAGGCTGCAGATGTCCACGGCTACATGTCGAGTGACTCTGAGCCTCCGTGTGCACTGATGCTCAGAGAGGTCCAGGAGGCTGAGCCTCGGTCTGTGGAACCTGTGGCGAGGGTAGTGCCCTCTGCGACGCATCTCTCTCTGCAGTAGCCCTCCCTCCTGCTGTACAGGTGGATGTGTCACAGCACTCTGTTGTGGAGCTCCACGTGTCAGAGGTGGACGGCGTGGATGGCGAGGCTGGTGAGGCTGGTGATACCGTTCGCCCTCCGAGGAGGTCATGACTGCAGCTACGGCGGCCCCCATCTGCAAGATGTACATCTGAGGGAGTCCGCAAGGTAGGTACATGTCTCCGGACCCCGGGGTAAGTGTGCAGGTTGGTGACTTTGACCGTCAGGAGGAGGGTGGTGGAGGCCAAACTTTGTCCCAAGTGACAGAGTGGCCTCCTGCAATGGGTGAGGGTCTCCCACCCCCCCCACCTGTCAAATGGACCTTTGCAGCTGCCACAGGCTGACAGCTGCAACACGTCCATTCGAGCTGGGAGTGTTTCCCCCAGTGTGGGAAACAGTCCCATGTTGATCAAAAATCCCACATAGTCCCTTAATCAGGTCAGTTAATGACCTGAAATACCAAACTAAATATTGTCAAGTGGCATCCCGCTGGCTTTAATTGCCTGCGGGATTCCCACCAGCGGGGGCTGCGCGCGCACGCCAGCGCGTCAGCGGAGAACCCGGAAGTGGGCGGGATCAAGGCGCGATCCGGTCCCGCTCCTGGACTTCGCGATTTTCAGGGCCCCCCCGCCGAGAACGCACCCGATAGCGGGTGCTAAAATCGAGCCCATAGACATTATTGTCATGTAAGCAAAGCTGGCAACCGATCTGCATGCAGCAAGATCCCATAAACAGCAATGAAATGAATGACCAGTTGATCTGTTTTGGCGATGCTGGTTTTCGGACCACCGAGGGAACTCCCTGCTTTTAAGTAGTGTCGTGGGATCTTTTACATCCATCTGAACAGGCAGGTGAGGCCTCAGTTTACATAGAAACATAGGAACAGGAGGAGGCCGTTCAGCTCCTTGAGCCTGTTCCGCCATTCAATCAGATCATGGCTGATCTGTCCCTCAACTCCATTTACCCGCCTCTGCTCCATATCCCTGACTACCCTTACCTGACAAAAATCTATTGATCTCAGTCTTGGAAATTTTAATTGGCCCAGCATTTACAGGCTCTTCGGGGGAGAGAGTTCCAAATTTCCATTACCCTTTGTGTGAAAAAAGTGCTTCCTTATTTCTCTCCCAAACAGCCTAGCTCTAATTTTAAGACTACGCCCCCTTATTCAGGATTCCCCCATCAGAGGAAATGGTTTCTCTTTATCTACCCCATCGAAACCCTTAATCACATTAAATACCTCAAATAGATTGCCCTTCAACCTCCTAAACTCAAGGGAATTCAAGCCAAATTTACACAAGCTGGCCTCATAATTTAACCCTTTAAGCCCTGGTGTCATTCTGGTGAAGCTACACTGTACTCCTTCCAAGCCCAAGGTATTTTTCCTGAGTTTCGCCGCCCAAAACTTCACGCTGAACTCCGGATGGGGTCTGATCAAGGCTCCTTACAAATAAAGCATCGCTTTTGAATTCCAATCCCCTTGAGATGAAGGCCAATATTCCATTGTCTCCGTTTGAGTGTCTACCGTCTGTCACTCAATACGCCATTTTGTCAGCTGAGTGGAGTTGTCCGTCTCGACCATGATGTCTGGAGCATAGATTGGCCTTTACTTGGGCATTCTATTTGGAAATGGGGAAGCAGGAGAAGGTATTTACGCTCGAAACATATCATTTGCTGATGAATCAAAGCAGCATGGACAGAGGATTGTGTCACAGACTACCCTGTCGCCCCAACCTGCCGAGTCATTTGGAGATTATTCCACCCTTTTTTTCTCCTTGATGTCACTCAACACTGAGTGTCCTCCCCTAACTGGTATAGGCTTGACCACAAACTCCTCAGCAGTGCCCATCAAAGCAGGGCTCTAATTAACTGGAAAATCACAATATAAGTCGTCAACTAAGACACGGAGATTCAAATGACTGTCCATCCTGCAGGTCAACCTTCCAGTCAAGAGTTACCAGGACTGTGTGACCTGCTCTGCTGCAACACCCCACAATTTGTGTTACTTTGTAAAGCTGAATCTGCGGGGTCGAGGTCCAATATTAAGATCTTATCTGTGTTCATCTTGGGCCGAGAGTGCCAATGTTGAAATATGTGATGTTAAGGCAGTTCCACTTTACAGTTCTCCTGGGAGCTGGATTGAAGATCTCCTCCAACTCATGTCACTTATAACCCTTTACATCACTGATGGCACAAAGCTAGATGTAGGTTCAACCAAAAATGCCTCTAGACAGCAATACTCAACTGTGGTTTCCCTTGCTGTTTTCATTTATTATTGTGTTGATGCAATGTCGCATCTGAATGACTTCTTGTGAATGCAGGGAAATGAAACAGATTAAATGGAATATCAAAACCGTGACAGAATTTTAGCAGAAAATAAAGTGCCATTTGAAGACAAGTATTCGGCTATCAGAACCCAGGGACAAGGTTGACAGTTCGTGCAAAATCACTCGACTGGCGAAGAGTCTGATGAGGAGATTCTCGACCCCTTGAGCAAGATTTAAACCAGGTTTTCTAAAAGGGATGAAACAAGCCAGTATCTGCATATTATTCCTTTGATGGGGTCATGGAGTAAATGTGCAGCGTATGGTCCCGATCTCAATTTAAGCCTGGCTCCCAGAGCTGAAAGACATGCTTCAGAACAATGGCAATTCAATTGCTAGTGTCCCTTTGGGTGGAAATCAAATGGGATCATAACAGGTTCTATCACACCCAAGGGATAAGTTTTCTGATGGATTGTTATTGTTATCAGCTGAAATAAATTGGTATAACTCAAAGCTAAAATCAAGCATCCAGAATCAGAGAATTTTACAGCACAGAAGGAGGATATTCGGTCCATTGCTCCTGTGCCAGCTCTCTGATAGAACTCTCCTCTCAACCCCATTCCCCTGCCCTTTCCCCATTCGGCCCATCGCTCCTGCGCTGACTCTTTAAAAGAGTTCTCCACTCAATCCCATTCCCCTGCCCTTTCCCCATACTTGCTTAATTTCCCTTTGCAGATATTTATCCATGTCCCTTTTAAAAGTTATTCTGCATCCACCATTGTTTCTGGTAGGACATTCCGGGGGTAAAATTGGATAGGGCCTGTTTTTGGGCGGGGGCAGTATGATCCGCTATTACCCCGCGCCCAATGGTCCCTGCGCAGGCAGGACGAGACTTCCATGGAATTCGCACTTTCCACCAGCAGGGGAGCTCCAATCTCTTAAAGGCAGGCTTTCTGTTAGAAATCTCTTAAAGGTATTTGCTGAAAATAACAGTCTGCTGTCTGCACAGAGTCTGAACGGAGATCAGATATCGCACACGTAAAACACAGATGCAGGTCCCGTCCCTATGTTTACATACTGATAAGTTAAGTTAAAACATTGAATAAATGTTGCACACCACTAAATCCCACATCCTCCAATCTGCATGCCAGACCTCACCAATCTGCCGATCTGAGTTTGTACCAGGCCTGCGAGGGTGCGTGCACCAAGGTTTTCTGCTGATGCACCAGAGGTGCAAGAGGTGGACAGAAGGAGGGATATCCTATATCCGCAGTGGGTGGGGGGGCAAGAGGCCCTCCAGACATATACCCAAAAGGCAGTGGGAGGCAGTAGGGGATGAAGTCAATGCCAGGCGCACAGCATCATGAACATGGATGCAGTGCAGGAAGAAGTTCAATGCTTTGACATGAGTGGTCAAGGTGAGTGAGGTCAACTGTCAAGTGGCGTCTCCTACCAACTGCACCATGAGCCGCATCCACTGCACCATGCACTACACCCCCCATCACCCACATACCAACAAACTCTTTCCATCAGTTCTCAACTCTTCCAATCAGATGCTTCCTCTCACCCTCACACATTAGCACTGTTGCAAGCCACCCACCCACAACTCACAGGCCACACACACTGGCAGCTATTCAACCATGACAGGCATATCATCCAGACGCATGTCCCTCTTTCTTGCAGGAGAAGGTGGCGCATATCAGGAGGCAGCAAGTGGCGGTGGCATTCAGCCCCTCGATCCTGTTCCGCCATTCAATGAGATCATGGTGGACCTGTGACCTAACTCCATATACCCGCCTTAGTCCCATATCCCATAATAACCCTTGGTTCACAGAAATCTATCAATCTCAGGTTTAGAATTCATAATTGAGCTAGCATTAACTGCCGTTTGCAGAAGAGCGTTCTAAACTTCTCCCACCCTTTGCATGTAGAAGCATTTCCTAACTTCACTCCTGCATGTCTTGGCTCTAAATGTTCGGCTATGTCCCCTCGTTGTATTATTCAAGTATAGGAGAACTCCAAAAACAGTTACAAGAAGCAATAATCCAGCCACTAACCTGTAAATCCTGCATGGTCCCTTTAAATAGCACTGGTGGGGGGTCCTCCAGGCACTCGAAGACACGTTCAGATGGTCGGGGTTAAGACTGTGCGTTGAGTTGAGCGTTAAGTCCCAAAATGGTGTCTATCACTTTAAATCAGCATTGCACACTGATTGAATCCATTTTCTCCCTACTTTACATGATTCCAGCGTACGTTATCTGCTCCTGTGCTAACTCCTATACCAAGATAGCGTCCGGCGCACGTCACGCTGGAAACGTGCGTGCGCAGCCAAGACGCCATCTTGGCATTTCGGGAGGCCGCGTAGCGCAGAAACAACAGGCGCTACACGGCCCAATTTAGCGCCCTCCATGTCCTAACAACCCCCTGAATAAAAAATAATGAGTACACCTAACCTTTCCCTTTGTTCTTTTGGTGATGATCTTAAATTTATGCCCTCTAGTTGCCCGTGCACAGACCACGGAAAATGGTTTTCCTCAGTTACCTTATCAAAACCCCTATAATACTCAACCCCACTATTAGATAACCTCGTCTGCTGCAATGCAAAGAGCCCCAGTTTCTCTAATCTCTCCTCATAACTAAAGGCTCCTGTTGGGAGACACCAGGTCAAGTCCCTGGGTCACTTCATAGGAACATAAGAACATAAGAAATAGGAGCAGGAGTAGGCCAATCGGCCCCTCGAGCCTGCTCCGCCATTCAATAAGATCATGGCTGATCTGATCCTAACCTCAAATCTAAATTCATGTCCAATTTCCTGCCCGCTCCCCGTAACCCCTAATTCCCTTTACTTCTAGGAAACTGTCTATTTCTGTTTTAAATTTATTTAATGATGTAGCTTCCACAGCTTCCTGGGGCAGCAAATTCCACAGACCTACTACCCTCTGAGTGAAGAAGTTTCCCCTCATCTCAGTTTTGAAAGAGCAGCCCCTTATTCTAAGACTATGCCCCCTAGTTCTAGTTTCACCCATCCTTGGGAACATCCTTACCGCATCCACCCGATCAAGCCCCTTCACAATCTTATATGTTTCAATAAGATCGCCTCTCATTCTTCTGAACTCCAATGAGTAGAGTCCCAATCTACTCAACCTCTCCTCATATGTCCGCCCCCTCATCCCCGGGATTAACCGAGTGAACCTTCTTTGTACTGCCTCGAGAGCAAGTATGTCTTTTCTTAAGTATGGATGCCTTTTAGTCATTTCTTGCTGTTAGACTAAGATCACATAGTGATCTGTTCAACACAATTCTTTCTCTCCTCGTTACGTTGGGACTCAGCAACAGAGGATCTGAAGAAAGAGCTATCATAACCCCACTTCACTCACAGCAGAGATGAGTGTTAGTGGGGAAGGGGGGCCAGGAAGACCTGGGGAAACTCCGAGATTTGGAGTGGGGAAGGGCATGTTTAAACCCATAACTTTCGGATGAGACGTTAAACTGAGGCTCTGTCTGCCCTCTCAGATGGACTAAAAAGATGCCATAGCACTATTTCATAGAAGAGCAGGGGAGTACCCTCTCCCCACCCACTCCTCCCCCCCCCGCCCCGTGGTTCCTGGCCGATATTTATCTCTCAACCAACGTCACTAAAAACAGATTATCTGGTCATTTATCTCATTACTGTTTGTGGGAACTTGCTGTGCGCAAATTGGTTGCCGCGCTATTTACATTGCAACAGTGACTATACTTCAAAAGTACTTCATTGGCTTTGGGACGTCCTGAGGTCATGAAAGGCTCTATAAAAATGCAAGTTCTTTGTTTCTTTCTCTAATTTGGGACCAGAAAAAATGCCCCCCTTCATTGCCCCCCCACCCCCGACAGTGGCTGTGCCTGTGTGGGTGTACACGCCCTGTTTGATAAACATAGTGTCAAGTTGGCTGGATTACAATGCCCATTAATTTTTCATGAAGAAAATACTGGAGGTGCAAGTTAATTAGAGTTGTAAAAAAGAGTGCGGAGACCTTCGGGGCAGGAGTTTTATTTTAAGGATATTGCGAGGCTTTCTGTCTCGCTGTTCCAACAGAAGAGGAAACGCTGAGCGAAAAGGCGAGACGGCTTCCCCCTTCTTTTACCTCGTGACTCCTGGTAAAAACTAAAAATTCCTGAAGAGTGTGGCATCTGGAGGGGGGAAAACACCTGGTGAAATGCCAGAACAGCGAGCTACCAGGAAGCGTTATGGGCGAGCTGTCAAAGAGCTGGCACATCGCATGTGTGCTGCAGGCCATTCCCGCAGAAAATCTGCCAGTTAGTGCATGTCAGCTGGAGACGGTAACCTGTTAACTAGCAGATCTTAATGCAGCTTGTAAATATACAGAGCACTTGGGCTAGATTCTCCTCCGCAATTTACCCCCGAAATTGGGTGGGAAGGCAGCGGAGATCGAGGAAAAGTTCCAGCAGGTGGGCCCATCACGGCCTCCGCCCGTCCCCATCTCGCTGGTATTGGCCACTTCTTCCCAATCCGCTGCAAGCAAATGGCGGTGGGGACAGAGGACCCAGGTTCCCAGTGAATGGTCCTGGTGTCAGCCCCTCCAAGCACCACTTTATGTGGTCACCGTGTGGAAGGTAACAGCCTTGAGGGAATGCTGAAGCCCTCGGTCTCAGTCGAGACCTTCGTTGGGAGATTCGATGCAGTCCTTGGGGCACTTTCTGCCCCCTTTAGCTGGCACTCCTGCCCCTTCTGGTGCCATGGTGGCATCACCGTCAGGATCCTCCTCTTCACCCTGGCCCATTCCCTCTTTGCTGTAATGCTTCTTCCATCAAATCCCCAAGGATCTTCAGTCTGGTGACGTCATGATCAAATATAGTTACCAGGGCGACCCGATGGGATCCGGACCCAAACCCACAACCCCCAGCTTAGGAGTAAGAAAACCTTAAGGTTTTCAATCTCTCTTCAATCCTTCAATAAGCCTGTCAGTTCGAAGTGGCCCTGCCTCCATCTAATGTTCCTGATACCACGTTTAAGTACACTTAATGCTTTTGCGGCCAAAGTTTACAACCACTCATAGGAACATAGGAACAGGAGTAGGCCATTCAGCCCCTCGTGCCTGCTCCGCCATTTGATAAGATCATGGCTGATCTGTGATCTAACTCCATATACCTGCCTTTGGCCCATATCCCTTAATACCTTTGGTTGCCAAAAAGCTATCTATCTCAGATTTAAATTTAGCAATTGAGCTAGTATCAATTGCCGTTTGCGGAAGAGAGTTCCAAACTTCTACCACCCTTTGTGTGTAGAAATGTTTTCTATTCTCACTCCTGAAAGGTCTGGCTCTAATTTTTAGACTGTGCCCCCTACTCCGAGAATCCCCAACCAGCGGAAATAGTTTCTCTCTATCCACCCTATCTGTTCCCCTTAATATCTTATAAACTTCGATCAGATCACCCCTTAACCTTCGAAACTCTAGAGAATACAACCCCAATTTGTGTAATCTCTCCTTGTAACTTAACCCTTGAAGTCCGGGTAACATTCTAGTAAACCTACGCTGCACTCCCTCCAAGGCCAATATGTCCTTCCGAAGGTGCGGTGCCCAGAACTGCTCACAGTACTCCAGGTGCGTTCTAACCAGGGTTTTGTATAGCTGCAGCATAACTTCTGCCCCCTTGTACTCCAGTCCTCGAGTAAGCTTTCTGTCTGGAGGGTAATGTTGACTTGCATTTTTGTATCATTGAGGCCATAACAGGCTCCAATATCTCAGCCCCAATTTAGTAATTCTGGTTGGTGTAAAGCAAGATGTTAACCCCCAAACTGGACATATGGCGTTGCCTTCTGTGCTTCTTGTTAGTTGTAACGCAATACCATCCGCTCTCTGAATAAACGACATTGGTCCTTCTCAAATTCAATGGTTCAATTAGGGGATTCTTCATCCAGGGCGAAATCACAAGCTGGCAGTGCACTTTGTAAAATGTCACATCTGCACAACCAGGATCCACTTTTCCTGGAACGGCATGAAGTGTTTGGTGCAATCCAGAACCCTTCTTATCCCCTTTACTGATATCTTTGATCTTAAGATAATTTATAAATTCCTTATTTACCAACAAGCCCATCGATTCCACTTTAAATACTTCCATTGGTTTTACATCAGCAGATAGCAATGATATTACCACTAGCACGGGAATTTTTTTTTTATTCGTTCATGGGATGTGGGGGGCGCTGGCGAGGCCGGCATTTATTGCCCATCCCTAATTGCCCTTGAGAAGGTGGTGGTGAGCCGCCTTCTTGAACCGCTGCAGTCCGTGTGGTGAGTCAGTGCTGTTAGGAAGTGAGTTCCAGGATTTTGACCCAGCGACGATGAAGGAACGGCGATATATTTCCAAGTCGGGATGGTGTGTGACTTGGAGGGGAACGTGCAGGTGGTGTTCCCATGCGCCTGCTGCTCTTGTCCTTCTAGGTGGTAGAGGCCGTGGGTTTGGGAGGTGCTGTCGAAGAAGCCTTGGCGAGTTGCTGCAGTGCATCCTGTGGATGGTACACACTGCAGCCACAGTGCGCCAGTGGTGAAGGGAGTGAATGTTTAGGGTGGTGGATGGGGTGCCAATCAAGTGGGCATCACACTCCTGACTTGCGCCTTGTAGATGGTGGAAAGGCTTTGGGGAGTCAGGAGGTGAGTCATTCGCCACAGAATACCCAGCCTCTGGCCTGCTCTTGTAGCCACAGTATTTATATGGCTGGTCCAGTTAAGTTTCTGGTCAATGGTGACCCCCAGGATGTTGATGTTGGGGGATTCGGCGATGGTAATGCTGTTGAATGTCAAGGGGAGGTGGTTAGACTCTCTTTTGTTGGATATGGTTTGAAGTTTGGAACTCTCTTCCACAAACGGCAATTGATACTAGCTCAATTGCTAAATTTAAATGTGAGATAGATAGCTATTTGGCAACAAAGGTATTAAGGGATATGGGGCAAAGGCAGGTATATGTAGCTGGATCACAGATCAGCCATGATCTTATCAAACGGCGGAGCAGGCACAAGGGGCTGAATGGCCTACTCCTGTTCCTATGTTCCTGTGGTCATTGCCTGGCACTTGTCTGGCGCGAATGTTATTTGCCACTTATCAGCCCAAGCCTGGATGTTGTCCAGGTCTTGCTGCATGCAGGCTCGGAATGCTTCATTATCTGAGGGGTTGCGAATGAAACTGAACCACTGTGCGATCATCAGCGAACATCCGCATTTCTGACCTTATGATGGAGGGAAGGTCATTGATGAAGCAGCTGAAGATGGTTGTGCCTGGGACACTGCCCTCAGGAACTCCTGCAGCAATGTCCTGGGGCTGAGATGATTGGCCTCCAAGAACCACTACCATCTTCCTTTGTGCTAGGTATGACTCCAGCCACTGGAGAGATTTCCCCCCGATTCCCATTGACTTCAATTTTACTCGGGCTCCTTGGTGCCACACTCAGTCAAATGCTGCCTTGATGTCAAGGGCAGTCACTCTCACCTCACCTCTGGAATTCAGCTCTTTTGTCCATGTTTGGACCAATGCTGTAATGAGGTCTGGAGCCGAGTGGTCCTGGCGGAACCCAAACTGAGCATCGGTGAGCAGGTTATTGGTAAGTAAGTGCCGCTTGATAGCACTGTTGACGACACCTTCCATCACTTTGGTGATGATTGAGAGTAAACTGATGGGGCAATAATTGGCCGGATTGGATTTGTCCTGCTTTTTGTGGACAGGACATACCTGGGCAATTTTCCACATTGTCGGGTAGATGCCAGTGTTGTAGCTGTACTGGAACAGCTTGGCTAGTGGCGCAGCTAGTTCTGGAGCACAAGTCTTCAGCACTACAGCCGGGATGTTGTCAGGGCCCATAGCCTTTGCTGTATCCAGTGCACTCAGCCGTTTCTTGATATCACGTGGAGTGAATCGAATTGGCTGGAGACTGGCTTCTTTAATGGTGGGGATATCGGGAGGAGGCCAAGATGGATCATCCACTCGGCACTTCTGGCTGAAAATGGTTGCAAACGCTTCAGCCTTGTCTTTTGCACTCACGTGCTGGACTCCGCCATCATTGAGGATGGGGATGTTTATGGAGCCTCCTCCTCCCGTTAGTTGTTTAATTGTCCATCACCATTCACGACTGGATGTGGCAGGACTGCAGAGCTTTGATCTGATCCGTTGGTTGTGGAATCACTTAGCTCTGTCTATAGCATGTTGCTTCCGCTGTTTAGCATGCATGTAGTCCTGAGATGTAGCTTCACCAGGTTGGCTCCTCATTTTTAGGTACGCCTGGTGCTGCTCCTGGCATGCTCTTCTACACTCCTCATTGAATCAGGGTTGATCCCCTGGCTTGTTGGTAATGGTAGAGTGAGGAATATGCCGGACCATGAGGTTGCAGATTGTGCTGGAATACAATTCTGCTGCTGCTGATGGCCCACAGCGCCTCATGGATGCCCAATTTTGAGCTGCTAGATCTGTTCTGAATCTATCCCATTTAGCACGGCGGTCGTGCCATACAACACGTTGGATGGTGTCCTCAGTGCAAAGACGGGACTTCGTCTCCACGAGGACTGTGCGGTGGTCACTCCTACCAATACTGTCATGGACAGATGCATTTGCAACAGGTAGATTGGTGAGGACGAGGTCAAGTAAGTTTTTCCCTCGTGATGGTTCGCTTACCACCAGCCACAGGCCCAGTCTGGCAGCTATGTCCTTCAGGACTCGGCCAGCTCTGTCAGTCGTGGTGCTACCGAGCCACTCTTGGTGATGGACATTGAAGTCCCCCACTTAGAGTACATTCTGTGCCCTTGCTACCCTCAATGCTTCCTCCAAGTGATGTTCAACATGGAGGAGGACTGATTCATCAGCTGAGGGAGGACAGTAGGTGGTAATCAGCAGGAGGTTTCCTTGCCCATGTTTGACCTGACGCCATGAGATTTCATGGGTTCCAGAGTCAATGTTGAGGACTCCCAGGGCCACTCCCTCCTGACTGTATATCACTGTACCGCCACCTCTGGTCGGCCTGTCCTGCCGGTGGGACAGGACATACCGGAGATGTGATGGAAGAGTCTGGGACGTTGGCTGAAAGGTATGATTCTGTGAGTATGGCTACGTCAGGCTGTTGCTTGACTAGTCTGTGGGACAGCTCTCCCAATTTTGGCACAAGTCCCCAGATGTGAGTGAGGAGGACTTTGCAGGGTCGACTGGGCTTTGTTTGCCTTTGTCGTGTCCAGTGCCTAGTGGTCCGATGCCGGGTGGTCCGTCCGGTTTTATTCTTATTATGACTTTTTTTAAGCGAGATTTTACAACTGAGTGGCTTGCTGGGCCATTTCAGAGGGCAATTAAGAATCAATTACGAAATCTGTCGTGAAACAACCTCACCTTGCTTGCAAGGCTTCCTGGCATAATACACCAATCCAAGTCTTCGCACCTTACACCAATCCATGTTCCCATCTGATTTCCAGGTTTTCATTTGTTTGTCCAATATAAAACTTGGGATCCAATTGTTTTCTATAACATTTAACGTCCTTTTGTATCTGAACATTGTAAAAACCCTCCATGCGTAATTGCCTTTAAGATCAGTTGTTCCATAATCTTTATTGTTCTGAATGATTGACAGTATCGCTAACCTGTCTCCCTGTCAGTCCTTTTATTAAAACCAGGAACTCTCCTTGCTCTGATATAACATCCCCCGCCCGCTTATTCATTCCTTTCAGCAATCTCTCTAATTGCTTGTGCATTGTTTTACCGTGTTCCCGTTGTCTCTATGTGAGTTCATCTGAATCTCTTCCCGATTGTGCTTCGTAAAACTGTACCATTCCTCTTGGCGTGATGAAAATCTACATACATTCAATTGCATAAATCAGAAGACAAAAGATACAGAGGGAAAAATTTAACAGAGCAGGAATAATCTCTGACTGCGAATTATAACAAGCTTCTTGTGTTTGCGTCACCACAAGTTCGTTCATGCATCTTTTCCTGCGCCTCCAATTTTGAAGTTTTAGTCTCAATTTTAGATCACATCTGCACTCAGGCATGCATGCAGGGAAACATTCACATCGGCCTCGGTATCGGTTCCCCTGCTTGACACAATAATCCAAGTTGAGCACCTTCTATGAGGCAGTTTTCCTGGCATACATCTGTTAACTTAGACAAGTTTACCCTTTGCTTATACACTTCTCCCTCTAAATACCCCACAGAATGTGGTTCTGCCAATTCGGTAAATACTTGGGTTGTAACATCCACGATAGGTGTGGGCAGGGTAAAAGTGCAGGTTTATTCTCATCCCTAACTTGGCCCATTGGGTGAATAGTAGCGTACCCCAGATTGCAGATTGTTGATACAGGTGGAACTTCAACCCTCACCATTTCCCTTAGAATACCAACGGACGGTCATCGTCCCTTAACATATCTTGGAATTCACCTTGCATCTAAAATCTCAGTGTTTGAGCAATAAACGAAAGTACATATGCCATACAAATAGTTGCCCATCCTATTTTCTTTGCTCGCTCGTTTCCCTTGTATATCATCTCATTTATTTTATCCTGTGTCTGAGTGAAAAACTTGGCAATATTGTGCATATAATAGACGCTATATCGTTCTTCCTGTGCTGGCTCATTAATTTTGTTTAGGGTTGGTGCATCGACCAGTTTGGCCCGCACATATTCATAATGACGTGCATGCTTCTTTATAGTCTGAACATCTCCCCAATACCAAATTGACATTCCTGTTCTGAATACCCCCAGTATTGCACCTACCTATCCCACAGCATCCACTATAATTGTCTTGTCCTGAAGATGCCCTCCTCTGGTCTAGTTTTTACCCCCGTTATGTTGTCTATCACTCTCTACCTCTCGTTCCCATTTTATCTGCACATCTCTTGTGGGCATTTACCACAGTACCGCAAATTGGACATTATTCGCTTATGGCACATTTTATAGTTTTTAGGTCCCTGTCATATAATACACCCCAATAATAAATGTAATTAATATCACATTGTCCATTTTGCTTCATCTATGGAGAAAGCAGAAAGAATTCTTTCTTTCTCCTCCAGTTTCTTTGGAGACTTGGAGTAGGACACCCTACACAATCTTGACCTGACGTCTCAGCTGTCTGTCATCTTGGACACTCTGTACTTTGCTACCGACTAACTTCCCCTGTTGGACGGCTGTAGACCCACAGGGTCAAAGTCGCCCCAAATGTGGAACTAACGCTGTGTAAGACAACGTGATTTTAAAACTGCTTTGCAATACTGACTGAAAAGAAGGCGGAGCCAGCTTCATCATAGCCGCTCCACTCAGGCAGATCTCAACTAAATTTTAAAAACTTTGTCGAATTGAAAAGAAAACAGTTGATTTTGAGCTCAAATCTCACAGACATGAGAAAGGACATAGTCCCGTGACTGTATAATAATTCCCCAAACTCTTTTGACTTCTTCTTGTACATTAACAGTGATACTATGCTTAGAAAACACAATGATTGAAATGCTTATTGTAAACGACCAGGACTACAAAGGGTGAACACTGCTTCAGTTTTGTGACAAAAAGAGGAAATCGAACCAGCTGCAGCCTGCAAGCTGCAGAGTGCAACACCTAAAGAGACAGTACACTAAAACTAAAGAAAAATCCAGTAGCTTGTAACAGTAGGAGAGAGAGATTCACTAGATTGATTCCTGGGATGAGAGGGTTGTCCTATGAGGAGAGGTTAAGTAGAATGGGCCTATACTCTCTGGAGTTTAGAAGAATGAGAGGTGATCTCATTGAAACACACAAGATTCTGAGGGGTTGTTTCCCCTGGCTGGCAAGTCTAGAACTCGGGGGCATGGTCTCAGGGTAAGGGGTCAGCCATTTAAGACTGAGATGAGGAGGAATTTCTTCACTCAGAGGGTTGTGAATCTTTGGAATTCTCTAGCCCAGAGGGCTGTGGATGCTGAGTCATTGACTATGTTCAAGGCAGAGATAGATGGATTTTTGGACTCTAGGGGAATCAAGGGATACGGGGATCGGGCGGGAAAGTGGAGTTGAGGTCGAAGATCAGCCATGATCTTATTGAATGGTGGAGCAGGCTCGAGGGGCCGTATGGCCTACTCCTGCTCCTATTTCTTATGTTCTTATGTTCCCTTTTCAGCTTTTCTCCATTTTAAATCATCTATCCTTTATCTCTCATCTGAATTTTCAATCTCTGATATTTCCTCAATTTTGTTACGATTTAAAATCTCATGTGGGAAAGACCATTTATCAGACTTGCATTGGCTCTCTTGTTTAAAAGATTTCTCCTTTTCTTCCGTTGCTGGAAGGATGGGGGTATAGTGACTGGAAAGAGGTTACTGGAGAACCAGCCGGGAGTTCTAGTCTCTTTCTCGGTTCACTATCTGGAACCTCTACGGCTGCCTCTCTCCCTTCTGGTCTTTTACGCTGTATCACGCTTTGGGTTTGTTTAAACGATTCTTTGACTTCTGCAACTTTCATTTCGCAGTCCTCACCTACGCCTTCACAATCTACTTTATTCTCACCCTTGTGTTATTGTGTTGTCTGGGGAGCCTCCTCTGCCAGCCCTTCTCCGTCTACCTCGTCTGCATCACCACCCGTTTGGGTCATTGTACATATACTGTCTCTCTTAACTTGGAGCCGTTGTCTGTTTCTGTTGTTGGGTAGTCAGGTGGGTTACTAATTTATCTAATTTTTGTTCCACTCCTCCCGGTTTTTGGGTAGTCATGGTATGATTTCCCTCGTTGTTTCTCTGCCGGGGGTGGGGTGGGGGTGGGGGGCGCTACATTACTCCAGCAGTCTACAGTGTAATGACCCATTTTCTGACATCGGAAACACCTGTCATTACGACCTCCTGTTCCTCCCATGACTTCTCATGTTACCGCAGCCACCACAGCCCCTTAGTCGGCTCAATTTGCCCCATAACTCCTGAATCATTAACTTACACCATGTGTGGTCTACTGAACTCATGGGTCGACATATAATCTCCCTTAAAGCCCCTCTACAGTCGGCAAATGCCGACTCCAGTCTCCCATTTTTCTCTGTCTATCTCTCTCTCGTAATGTTTTCTGACTCTGTAGTCCCTGTGCTGTCACAGTTTTAGCCACCAACTGCAAACTCTCCAGCATAGTCAAGACACCAGTCAGACATTCTTTCAATCTCTCGCTTTCATCTGACTGTCTCTTAATTGCCCTGTTTTTTCATCTGACTGTTTCTTAATTTCCCTGACTTTTTCGTCTGACGATCTTTTAGTTTCCTCTAACTGTTTCCTATTTTCCTCTTTAAATTGTTTAATACGTTCCTCACTCTTAAGCGAACGCAAGTTGGCCGCCCACATAAAGGTCCTTTTGCCAACCCTCACCCTTCATCTTTTTATTTCAAGCTTGATCCTCGACCCATTCCATGGCCGTCTCATAAGCCTCATCCTTCTCCACTATTTTGGAGATTCATTCTAAAGGTTCCTCGGACCCCTTTAGTTTCTTTTTCAGATTAGTTCGAACATTTCGTGGACATTTTCCATGCTCACTTATACTAAACAAAACCTCACTTCCAGAATTTGAACAATTCACGTCTTTCGTGATCAAATTAAGTCTGTCGATTTTTAAACGTTTTTTTCCCTTTTAGATGTTTAATTTTATGTCAACGCGAAACATTGATTAGTCACCTCCTGGCTGGCTCGCCAATTTGTAACAGATTCGGAGGTGACACCAAATGGTAATCAGTGTCTCATTTATTAATAGTCAAATCAAACATGTAAACGTATCAAATATTTAGACAAAGATCAAAATAATATTACCCTGTTTGATCTCTGGGCAGAGGTTATAATTAAGTTGGGCGACGTGGTCATTTCACGTTTTCCAACAGTGAGGTAGTCTTCTGATAGTCAGGTGTCTTTCTGACTTCTGACAGTGAAGTCGTCTTCAAACAGCTAAGTGTTATTTCGACAGTTCACGTTTTCCAACAGTGAGGTAGTCTTCTGATAGTCAGGTGTCTTTCTGACTTCTGACAGCGAAGTCGTCTTCAAACAGCTAAGTGTTATTTCGACAGTTGGGTGGTATTCACTCATTCCTCTGCCCTGAGCTCAAAAGACGTTGGGATTTATGTCACCACCCTCCCCCCACCCCCACCCCGGCCAGAAACTCACACCATATATGGAACTATATTCGCAAGACCCTCATAGATTAACAAAGTTATTTTTCAAAGAATTCAAGATGGTCAGTCTGTTTTAACATTACTCATTTAACCGCAAGACTTTTTTCAAGGTAGTTTTTCAAGTGGGCAGTTTGTTTGACCACACTCATCTAGCGAGCTCATCATGATCCTGATCTTATTGCTATCTTTGGATTATTGTTCTGCTTTTAGGGTCAGTGTTCCTCTTTTATCATGTAGCTGCCTTGTCTCGCAGGCAGGGTGACAAGGCTCAGAGACTAGTTTACAATTCAGCATAATAAGCCACACACTCAGCAAAATACACAGCACAGTCTGCACAGCATGATGGTTAGTAGCATTAAGAAAAAGATGTAAATTTTTCCCCATTTCTAATATTCTTTCAATGGGGCGGGGACGCAAAACAGGTGGTATGGCATCGGTCGCCTGTTACATGCTCTGCTGACGCCTGTTACACGCTCTGCTGACGCCTGTTACACGCTCCGCTGACGCCCGTTACACACTCCGCTGACGCCTGTTACACGCTCTGCCCAGTATTCAGTCCAGTTGACTTCAATAGATGCGAATATCGGGTGACCAATGCGATTCCGCCTGTCCCGGCTCCCCGCCCATGTCCAATTTCACCCCCGAGATCTTTCCTCCTGTGATATGGAACGTCACTTACCAAATTTGATCATTTGATATGTTGATATGGTTAAATGAAGTGGGGGTGGGAGGAGGCTCATGTGGAGTATAAACACCGGCATGGACCAGTTGGGCCGAACGGCCTGTTTCTGTGCTGTAAAATTCTATGTACCGTAATTCTATGTAAAAATCGGCAGTGATACTGGAATCAGCCCAGGTCATACAGCATAGACGTAAGCTATTACTAGTATCTAGTGTGGTCCTTATTGTACAATAGTTTCTGATAGAATTCGCTCCTCATTAACTCCATATTCCTGGCTAAAAAATAAATGGTATGGAGGTGAGGATAAAGGAGCTGAACTACGTACCACCAATGCATAGTTGGGCGTCTGCCATTAGTGCTCAACACACTGCAACCACAGCTTAACAGTTACTCGATGCAGCAAGAAAAGAAAGGACTTGCATTTATACAGCACATTTCATGTCCTCAGGACATCCCAATTAATTTTGAAGTATAGTCACTATAGTTACGTAAGCAAATGCAAAGCCAATTTGCACACAGCAAGATACCACAAACAGCAGTAAAATGGACGACTGCTTCATTTGTTAAGGGATGAATGTTGGCCGGGACACCAGGAGAGCTCCCTGCTTATCTCTACATAGTGTTGTGGGATATATTACATCCAGCCCTACTCAGTTTAATGTGTTATCAGAAGACAACACTTGTGACAATGCAACATGGCGGGACGGGAGGAGAGAGGGGGGAGGGGACCGTCCACCCTCTGTCTGAAGTGGATTTGAACCCAAATACCGCAGGTCGAAAAGACAGAAGCTGAGCCTAATAGGAAAAAAAAACGTTCTGCACTTTTAGCTTGGTGTCAAAATGTATAAAAATTGGAGAGTAAAAAAATGGCACAAATGTCTCGTTCAATAAACCTTTCATGAGCAAAAATAAATGTCAGTTGGGTTTAATGGTCCGTCATGTGCTAAATTCAGACACAGTATTCAAACTATTATTTCTGCTCTCTTCATTACTTCGCCTCTCATTTTTCACATATGTTATGCTAACCAGCCAAGAAGCCAAGGTATTTGCATTTAATAGGCCGGGCAGCACTTGTGGGCATAAATAAATGGATGTTACTGTACTTTATCTGTATTACTCGCTACAAGCCGTACACATCGCACTAGCTGTCAACTTCCTTTTAAAGGTTTGCATAGCTGTGGAGTTGAGAGGACTGGATAGAAAGAAGAAAGGAAGAATTTGCATTCATACAGCACCTTTCATGACCTCAGCACGTCCCAAACCGCTTTACAGCCAATGAAGTAGTTTTGAAGTGTAGTCACTGTTGTAATGTAGGAAACACGACAACCAATTTGCCCACAGCAAGGTCCCACAAACAGCAATGAGATAATGACCAGATCATCTGTTTTAGTGATGTAAGGTTGAGGGATAAATATTGTCCAGAACTCCCCTGCTCCACCTGAGAGGGCAGATAATTACAGCGATTAAAGGCGCATTCACCCTGCAACTGTGGTGTCAGCACGAAGCCGTATCGGCATTTCAAAAGGGAATTGGATATATTCTTGAAAAGGAAAATGTTGCAGGGCTATGGGGGAAAGAGCAGGTGAGTGGGACTAATTTTTTTCTTTGATTCGTTCATGGGATGTGGGCGTCACTGGCGAGGCCGGCATTTATTGCCCATCCCTAATTGCCCCTTGAGAAGGTGGCGGTGAGCCGCCTTCTTGAACCGCTGCAGTCCGTGTGGTGACGGTTCTCCCACAGTGCTGTTAGGAAGGGAGTTCCAGGATTTTGACCCAGCGACGATGAAGGAACGGCCGATATATTTTCAAGTCGGGATGGTGCGTGACTTGGAGGGGAACGTGCAGGTGGTGTTGTTCCCATGTGCCTGCTGCCCTCGTCCTTCTAGGTGGTAGAGGTCGCGGGTTTGGGAGGTGCTGTCGAAGAACCCTTGGCGAGTTGCTGCAGTGCATCCTGTGGATGGTAAATTGGATAGCTCTTTCAAAGAGCCGGCACAGGAAAGATGGGTCGAATGGCCTCCTTTCTGTGCTGTTAGATTCCATGATTTAGAAAGGCTGAAACCTCACCTGCATTCCCCAGTGGAGGGCGGTGCTCACACGGAGTGCATCGTGGGAAATTCTGGGGGCTTGAGCCATGAATTCCCACTTAATTAGTTTTAACTTTGGGTCACCTTTACACTAGAGGCCCAACTCCGCCTTGGGATCTTTAACACCCACCTGAATCCGGAATCTGGGCCTGACTTGGCACCATGGTGAATTGGATTGAGGAGGGTGTTTCGCACCTCTTCACTCTGAAAGGATATTATATTCTGAAGACAGGGTGCATAAACTTGGTTTGTATTCCCTTGAGTTTAGAAGATTGGGGGTGAACTGATCGACGCGTTTAAGATGATTAAGGGATTCAACAGAGCTCTGTTTTTTTAATTGGCATCTCCACATCATCTGTTTTTTTAGTTCTGGCCGTTTGTATATTCGGTGGGCCTGTAGGTAACACCTATCTGTCTGAACACTTTGGTTGCCTTGGCAACGGGCAGTTGAAAAGACTCTCTGTAATCACCAGGCATTGTTCTGTAATTTATAAATGCGATAGGTTCGAGGATTTCAGTTCCACATTCACCTGAGGAAGGAGGAAGCCTCCGAAAGCTTGTGGATTTTAAAATAAAAATTGTTGGACTCTAACTTGGTGTTGTAAAATTATTTACAATGATCTAATAGAATGGCGGAGCAGGCTCGAGGGACCTCCTCTTGTTCCTAAGAATCAAGACAGGCCTTCACGGCAGACTCATACAGCATACGTTTACCATCGGTGCGAAGTGGCCCCGGCACCACACACGGCCCCAAGCCTGTAGCGTGATTGAACCATTAATTGTCGAGGTAGAAGGGCAGTAACTTTCCAATCCATTGGGAGCTCGGTCAGTGTATAAAACTGGTTTGCAGAGTTTTTTTCAAGTGGTTACAAGTGCTATTCAGCTATGTTCACACTCAAGTGACTCAGTGCTTAATTCTAGATTTGGGTCAGTTGATTTATAAACGAGCTCTCTCTTTTTTGCACTGGAGGCAGACTGGAAGCAAGCTGAGTGGGCATCATCTATAACTGAATCCCTTACTGCCCTTTTTCCATTACGAGAGAGAGAACAAACTTGCATTTATACAGCACCTTGCCACATCTCCTGATGTCCTAAAGCCTTTCACCTATAATAAATTACTTTTGAAGTGCAGCTAGTATGCCAGCAAATGTGGAAGCCTTTTTTGGAGCACAGCCAGATCCCACAACAGCAATGAGCGAAATGTCCAGTTAATGTTTTCTTGGTGGTGTTAGTTAAAGGAGGAATGCTGGCCAGGACTCCGGGAGAACTCCTCTGCTCTTGTACCATCAGACTTTTAACGTCCACCTGAACAGGCAGATTAACATCTCCTCTGAAAGATGGCACCTCCAACAAGGCAGCACTCCCTCAGTACTACACTGCACTGGCAGCTTACAGTGGACCTTGATTCCCCAACCTTCCGACTATATCTATGGTTTCAGATTCTGTGATCGACGTACCACTGAACAGAAAAATTCACACTCAAGTTTATTTGGGTGACACTATTCCAAATTCGGGTCTGCCGCAGATGTGGACTCTGGTTCAGGGGTGTCAGCCGCTCCCTTCAGTGTCTGACCGCCTGATCTTTGCAGAGGTTGTCTGCCACTGCCCTGTATCTACTCGTGGGTTATCAGGACTCAAGATTGTAACAATAAAACTCCCCTGTGTTCTAGACCAGGTTTACGTGTCTCACACCCGTGTAAGCCCCTTCAATCTCTCTGATGGCGGATCGAGTTAACACTGGGTGGGACGATGTTCCATTTGATTCATGAACTGTTTCCTCCAATTTACACTACAACTGTGGTGTCAGCACAAAGCTGTATCGGCACTTCAAAAAGGGAATTGGATATATTCTTGAAAAGGAAAATGTTGCAAAATGTGGGCAAAACGTACAGCGTGCTGAGTATGATGGGCGACACTGGGTACAATCGGTATAACTTACAAATAACAAAGGACAGGCATTCACAAGCCCATTTGTGCTCACCTTAATATAAAAGGACGATCTGTCTCTGCACCCTGCCCCTGAGCACAAGTCAGAGCTGATCTCCTCCTCACAACCTCTCCGCCGCTTAACTGACCTTTTTGGTGTCAATGGGCCCGATTTTAACACCCGCTACCGGGTGCGTTCTCGGCGGGGGGGGCCCCGAAAATCCCGAAATCCAGGTGCGGGACCGGATCGCGCCTCGATCCCGCCCACTTCCGGGTTCCCCGCTGACGCGCCGGCGTGCGCGCGCAGCCCCCGCTGGTGGGAATCCCGCAGGCAATTAAAGCCAGCGGGATGCCACTTGAGAGTATTTACTTTGCTTGTTCAGGTCATTGACTGACCTGATTAAGGGACTGTGTGTGATTTTGGATAAACATGGGACTGTTTCACACACTGGGGGAAACACTCCCAGTTGAAATGGACGTGTTGCAGCCGTCAGCCTGTGGCAGCTGCAAAGGTCCATTTGACAGGTTGGGGGGGGAGACCCTCACCCATTGCAGGAGGCCACTCTGTCACTTGGCACAAAGTTTGGCCTCCACCACCCTCCTCCTGATGGTCGAAGTCACCAACCTGCACACTTACCCCGGGGTCTGGAGACATGTACCTACCTTGCGGACGCCCTCAGATGTACATCTTGCGGATGGGGGCCGCCGTAGCTGCAGTCATGACCTCCTCGGAGGGCGAACAGTATCACCAGCCTCACCAGCCTCGCCATCCACGCCGTCCACCTCTGACACGTGGAGCTCCACAACAGAGTGCTGTGACACATCCACCTGTACAGCAGGAGGGAGGGCTACCGCAGAGAGAGATGCGTCGCAGAGGGCACTACCCTCGCCACAGGTTCCACAGACCGAGGCTCAGCCTCCTGGACCTCTCTGAGCAGCAGTGCACACGGAGGCTCAGAGTCAGTCGACATGTAGCCGTGGACATCTGCAGCCTCTTTCATGCCGAGCTGCTCCTGGCTGGCCCGTGCACCATCTTCCTACCTGTCGCTGTCAAAGTCACCACTGCCCTCCCGAACTTCTGCTCCACAGCCTTCCAGGCTGCAACAGGGGACATCCCCGATGTCTCTCAGTCGTCTGCGCAGAAGAGCCCTGCAAATACACCTACACCCACTCTGCAGTGACACACTGGGTGGCATCAGTGGTGGGTCCTCAGAGGGATACCCAGGAGCGGGCATTATTGTACAAACCGGACAGGATTTGCGAAGACATGGCAGTAGTGGTGCCAATATAATGTGTGATGTGAGTTGTTCTTTAATTCAATAGAAGTAAGAACCATGACAAACCCTCAAACACCCTTGTGCATGCCCTTCATGCTCACGACACGTTTGCCTTACGCTGCCTACTGCACATATGTGATGCATGCCCTGTGGCTGCAGCACAGGTAGTGGCAGGTTGAGTGAGGCTGGCCGTGAAAGAGATGCACGAGAGGGTGAGTATGGGATAGAGCCTTGAGATTGTATGAGGATTGGGTTGCGTGGTAGTGGCGGGATGAGTACTGGCGAGGTGAGTAGGTACAGGTAAGATGAGGATGAGGTTTGAGTGGGTATGAGGGGTGATGTGACAGAGTAGTGTTGGCAGTGCAGAAGGAGATGTGGGGTGGGGGCAGTGTTGTGGCAGACGGAGTGTAGGGGAAAGACTACGTGTTCTCACTGTGGCTGACCTACTGAGGTCATTGGAGCGCCTCCTGCACTGTATGCAGGTGGGCGATATGTTGGTGGCGCTGGTGACCTCCTCTGCCACCTCGAGCCAGGCCTTATTGGTGGCAGAGGCAGGCCGCTTCCTCCCGCCCGCCGGGTGGAAGATCTCTGTCCTCCCCCTCCTCCTCACCCCATGTATTGATACCTGGGGTGAGGCATCATTAAACTGGGAGCAGCCTCCCCCCTGGGCTGCTCCATGCTGTAATTTTTGCTGTTTGTGGCAGCATCTGTCAGTGGAGGACTGCCCCTTTAAATAGAGCGCCTCCAGCTGAAAAATCTTACTGCGCATGCGCAGCCCGCCCGATGCGCAGATCAGCAGCGGGGAACCCGGAGGAGCAGGTAAGTGAATCCAATTAGTGGGTTGCCTGCTACGATCGCGCGGGCAACCCACTAATTTCACAGGGCGCGTTTTCAACGCGCCCGCTGGCCCACCCGCCGAGAACCCGCACCCCTGGTAAAATCGGGCCCGATGTCTTTCTTCAAAGACAACCAGAGATCAACAGAGTTTGTCAACTCCAACATGCTACTTGTCTTCCTGAATGGCCAGACATTGTGAACCAATGGGCCATTGTATGGGATTATGTGCAAAACAACTGCCCCTCCCACAAAGTTAACACCTTTTAAAGAAAGAAAGAACTTGCATTTCTGCAGCGCCTATCATGACTTCAGGATGTCCCAAAGTGTTTTAGAGCCAATGAAGTACTCTTGGAGTGTAGTCACTGTTCTAATGTAGGAAACGTGGCAGCCAATTTGTGCGCACAGCAAGGTCCCACAAACAGCAATGAGATAATGACCAGATAATCTGTTTTAGTGATATTGGTTGAGGAACAAATATTGGCCAGGACACTATTGGCTAGAACTCCCTAGCTCTCCTTCTGCTCCAGCAGTGGAGAGATGCCTTTCAATGCATCGCGAATGCTGCACAATCCTGAACAATCCGATTAAAAGCATGTATCTCATCAACTGAGACAGACTGGTCATATGGCAACGTGAGGCGATGCCAATCTATTAGTGTCGACGGCCAGGAATCTCCAGAGACAGCACTTGTGACAGGGTGCAGACACCGAGCAGAGTTCCTGCGAGCCTCCTGCTCTATCCCATATCCCCAAGATGCGGTACTCATTTGATTCAGTTCCAAGGGGTGACGAGCTCAGTGCACCTTGTGGGATTTGAACCCAGGATCCCCTGGCAGCCAGTCCAGAACTCAATTAAGAACACTAAATTTAATTCGAGAACAATTTTACACTTAGGAAAAGTATTAGCTCCCCAACCTTTAGAAGGGATTGAGTTACCATCTATTGCTGAGTACAAGATCTAAAGAGATAAAAGAGAGGATGAGATCATTGCTGATATTAGTTTTACTGATGGAATTTAATTGTAAAGCTCCACCCTAACCTTGAAAGCCATCATAAATGGTAAAAAAAAATCGACAATAATTTAAAAAATAAATTTCTGGCCTGCGGATTTCATTTTTAAAGTTTCCAGATCTATCATGCAAAGGCAAAAATGGTCTGCTCCAAAATTGGAAAAGTGACAAACATAAAAAGGATACCCGATATGCAGTTATCATGATGAAAATGTTGGTGGACAGCAGCAGTGAGCCTGCACCTTTCTCCTTCTACAATTATCTAACAGCAAGATCCCCGAAAACAGATCACCCGGACGGTCAGCCAAGTGCTGCCTGCAGGACCTTGCTTTACACAAAATGGCTGCCGTGCTGGTCTAACACAACAGTCACTACACTTTCAAAATGGCTGCCACGTTTGCCTAATAGAGCCGGCACTACACTTTCTGAATTAATCTGTATGAAGCACTTTGGGACGTCCTGAGAAACATGATTCATTGTTCTAAAGTTTCAAGTCTTTCTTTCAGTATAATTTATTCTGTCTGTAATTCTAGCTCATTTGGGCCTCTGGTTTGGTTGACAGTTCATTTTTGAAAGAAGTGCTGACAGGAAACTAAGTTTTCTTACATTCCTTTTGCTTCTCTGTACTGTTCCAGCGTGCTGTCGTGACAACATCAGTACAAAAATTCCGCAACAGACTTTGTCTGTTATTGTAAATATTGCAGCCAGGCTTCCTCAGAATGTTCTGCGGTTTATTCTTTGGAGCAAGATGATTTATGGCACTACCGTCCCCTTCAGAGACAGAGATGAATTGCCTCCAATTCCTGACTTCAATTGCAACTTGTTTCCTGCATCATGTACGGACTGACTTTAACACTACTCTTGCTTATTGTCCTCTTTGACAAGGCTCAAAATTAACACTCTTGTGCCCAACCAATAGATTTGGTATGGATCAGTGACAATGGGTGATTGACTGACCTGATGGAGCAGTAAGTTAAGTCCTGACCTCCGGCATTCCTCTGCACTGAACTTATTGTCGAAAGGTTTCTTATGATGTATTTCTAATATTGAGCACTCGTCAGTTGAAGGCAAGGTTGGACAAATGAGGGAAGGGCGTGTATGAGGTGAATCAGGATCAGTGGAAACACTGCAAATCCAACCTCCAAAGAAAGTGCAGTCAAGGGATTCATGTTGTCATTTCAAATTCCCCCAAACAATCTGCAGTGAAGCTCAGAGATGGTGAATGAGTGGCTGCTGGTCTTGTGACCATTTGGAACTGGACTGAGACTGATGATTGCACTTTTAACGAAAAGGAAGATCTGATTTTCATTCCATCATGGAATTAAACGCATCTCAAAAGTTGGAGGCCACTCATTTGCTCAATATCTCCAAATTACAAACGATCCCGTTAGTTTTGCCTTAGTGCTTTCAATCATACCTCGGTGAAAGAGCTAAGCAATAATGAATCATGTAAAATGGAGAGCCGGGTGAAAGACAAAACTGAAACCAAGTCAATTAGTGAGTTCGGTCGTCCTTGGCTCAGTGGTAGCACTCTTGCCTCTGAGACAGTAGGTTTTGGGTTCAAGCCCCACTCCAGAGACTTGAGCAAATATCCTAGGCTGGCACTTCGGAGCAGTACTGAGCGAGTGCAGTATTGTTGGAGGTGTCGTCTTTTGGGTGAGATGTTAAACCAAGGCTCCATGTGCCCTCTCAAGTGGACGTAAAAGACCCCATGGCACTATTCGAAAAAGAGCCAATATTTATCCCTCAACCAACAACTTAAACAGATTATGTGGTCATCTATCACATTGCTTTTTGTGGGACCTTACTGTGCGCAAATTGGCTGCCGTGTTTCCCTACATTACAACAGAGGCTACACTTCAAAAGTACTTCACTGGCTGTAAAGGGCTTTGGGACATCCTGAGGTCATGAAAGGCATTTTATAAATGCAAGTTCGTTTTTCTTCTTTCTTTCTATCCTAATAAGTCAAGTTTTGGGAACTGCATGCTCCATTTTGGTTATACGGGTTTCTGGAATTTTCCCAGCGTTTGAGGTCTGGAGTCATACCTAGCACAAAGGGAAATGGTGGTGGTTGTTGCAGGCCAATCATCTCAGCCCCAGGACATTGCTGCAGGAATTCCTCAGGGCAGTGTCCAAGGCCCAACCATCTTCAGCTGCTTCATCAATGACCTTCCCTCCATCATAAGGTCAGAAATGGGGATGTTCGCTGATGATTGCGCAGTGTTCAGTTCCATTCGCAACCCCTCAAATAATGAAGCAGTCCGAGCCCGCATGCAGCAAGACCTCGACAACATCCAGGCTTGGGCTCATAAGTGGCAAGTAACATTCGCGCCAGATAAGTGCCAGGCAATGACCATCTCCAACAAGAGAGAGTCTAACCACCTCCCCTTGACATTCAACGGCATTACCATCGCCGAATCCCCCACCATCAACATCCTGGGGGTCACCATTGACCAGAAACTTAACTGGACCAGCCATATAAATACTGTGCCTACGAGAGCAGGTCAGAGGCTGGGTATTCTGCGGTGAGTCACTCACCTCCTGACTCCTCAAAGCCTTTCCACCATCTACAAGGCACAAGTCAGGAGTGTGATGGAATACTCTCCACTTGCTTGGATGAGTGCAGCTCCAACAACACTCAAGAAGCTCGACACCATCCAAGATAAAGCAGCCCGCTTGATTGGCACCCCATCCACCACCCTAAACATTCACTCCCTTCACCACCGGCGCACAGTGGCTGCAGTGTGTACCATCCACAGGATGCACTGCAGCAACTCGCCAAGGCTTCTTCGACAGCACCTCCCAAACCCGCGACCTCTCCCACCTAGAAGGACAAGAGCAGCAGGCACATGGGAACAACACCACCTGCACGTTCCCCTCCAAGTCACACACCATCCCGACTTGGAAATATATCGCCGTTCCTTCATCGTCACTGGGTCAAAATCCTGGAACTCCCTTCCTGACAGCACTGTGGGAGAACCTTCACCACACGGACTGCAGCGGTTCAAGAAGGCGGCTCACCACCACCTTCTCGAGGGGCAATTAGGGATGGGCAATAAATGCCGGCCTCGCCAGCGACGCCCACATCCCATGAACGAATAAAAAAAAACTCCATCCATTCATCCATGAATTTCACAAATTGGTAGCCGTGCCGATAAGATCTGTGTGCGCTCATCGTGGGTTAACTGGATGACAGAGACAGATCGATTTTGCACAGAGTACAGCCTGAGAAAGCAAGAGACAAATTTCTAAACAATTATAAGTTATCTTTCAGCTTGCTACTTTGGTTTGTCTTATAGGAGCGCACTCAGCAAAAGACCATCGTCTAAACCACATCCTTCAACCCCACTCATCCTCCTACCTTCCTCCAATGACGTAAGGACTGGTCACCCGATCAATAAAGTCCACACCACACCCATACATTTTGGTGCTTTGTGATCTAATATTCAGATGGTCACTGACTCCGATCATTGATAATGTAGATTAATTCATCACTGTCAAGGCAAACTGATCAGTAGTCAACATTTTTGAAGTGGTTTCTATGAATCAGCTTAATTGTGAAATGTCACTCTCTAATTCACTAGCTGTCTTTGGGCTCCTCCTGACTGGTTTGCAATCTGTTATGTAGAGTTCTCATTGAAGCTGCAAGAAATCAAAGCCAAAAAGCTTTGCTCCAGTTAGTGTTGTGTTTTCTCTCATCGTTGGTGCTATCGCAGAATTAAATCTGAGCCAAAAGCCAACAAACTTAAAACCACCCCCATTACTGCGAGTAAATGCTTGGGTTTTGTGGGCCTAGAGGTTTTGAAAAGCGTTGTTCTTCGCGCTGCTGCCTCCTAAATCAGAACACCAAGGGGTTCGATTTTACCCCTACCTGCTTGGTGGAAAGCGGGCCGGCGGGCAGTTGAAAACGAACAGGTTACTTGTCCCACTCGGCCCTCGACCCTCTCCCGCCATTTGCAATTTTAACCTGGCAGATGAGACGGCCACCTAAAGCAGGCCGGGACCTCCCTAATTCATGCAAATCGGGTTCCTGTGGCGTCAGTAGGACCCCGATTGCATTTTAAGCGGGGCTTGAGCGGGGAAGCTGCCGCAGCATTCCCACCGGGCTGAAAGAGGGCAGCAGCTGGTGGGAAGGACTAAGAGACTCTAGGTAAGCGAAAGAGCTTCCTTGGTGGGGCCAGGCCTGCACCTCTGGCCCTCACAAGGAATGTCACAGCATTCCCTCAGAACTGCACTGGGGGTATCAGTCTAGATAAGGTCTGAACGATAGCATCAAGGGTCTCACAAGTTCACTTCTGTCCGATTATAAACACAATGCTTTAAGTTGTCGAATTAAGTTTCAACTCGACTCAGTTGATAGCACTCTCTGCTCCGAGTCAGATTGTATGTGTTCAAGTCCCACTTCAGGACGTGAGCATGTCACCTAGGCTGACACTCTAATGCTCCACTAAGGGAGTGCTGTACTGTCGGAGGTACCGTCCTTCAGATGAGACATTAAACCATGGCACCGCTTGGCTTGTCCAAGCCAGATGTTAACAATCTCATGGCACATAGAATTACATCGAGTCTACAGCAGCGAAACAGGTCGTTCGACTCAGGTGGTCAATGCCGGTGTTCATGCTCCACACGAGCCTCCTCCCACCCCACTTCATCAAACCATTTCAGCATATCCTTCTATTCCTTTCTCCCTCATGTGTTTATCTAGCTGCCCCTTAAATGCATCTGTGCTATTGGCCTCAACTACTGCTTGTGGTAGCGAGTTCCACATTCTCACCACTCTCTGGGTAAAAAAGTTTCTCCTGAATTCCTTATTGGATTTATTCTTTACCCAAACTTCTTTACCCAAAGAGTGGTAAGAATGTGGAACTCACTTCCTGGTGAAGTAGTTGAGGCACCATTCAAGGAAGAGAAAGAGAGTGCTTCCAGTGTCTTGGACAATATCCCTCCCTTGACCTAACACCATCAAAAACAGATTAACTGGTCATTCTATCTTGTTGAGTGTGAAATTGCCATTTGGCTCCACTTGAAAAAGTAATTCATGATCTGAGAAGCTCTTTAGAACATTCTCTGGAGATGTGCTTGGCAAGTCTTTCTTTCTATTGATTGGTACTGCCTCACTGTGGCACCGACTTTTAAACAATCAATTGATTCACACACAGTTCTAATCTCGACTCGCTTTTCAATTGTTCACGGCAGAATTCCTCCAATGTTGGCAAAGTACATGAAGATTTCATGGATTGCACATCATAAATGAAGCCCATTATCAGACAGTTAATGCAGTTTTAGTATTCAGTACATGATTAGCCAACACATGCAAGCTGTGACCATAAACAGGTGATTTAGACTAGTTATGCAACATAAACAGGTTGTTAGGACATTATTAGTATGCAGAAGAGGATTAGGATCTGTACACAAGCTGCGACCGTAAACTTGTAATTAGCTAACAGCCATCTTCTCTGTCTGTTTGTGGTCTTTGCTTATGGGCCTTTTGTCAAGGCTGTCCCTTCACCTACAGATGAAATGATCAGTTAATTAACGACTTGGTGTCGCCACACCTCTCCACTTAGTTCTTGCTGCACTTATGGGTTTATACTGGGTTTAAAAAAAAAGATAAACTGGGTCTATGAGTCTGCTGCTAGAATAAGGGAGCTGGATTTAACGGTGTAAACGCATGGAGCCCATTCAACTAAGACAAGCACAGTATAAAATCACCCAGTGAGTGTTTTTGGCTGCTAATTTCCCACTGCTTTATGTAATGCCGTTCCACTTTTACTTGCATGTGTAATGCAGAGTCCCTGTATGGAGTCTCGATAGATGAGAGCATAGGTCAGAAATAGGACCATAACACGATAGGGTCGATTCTGGGGTCCACAGTCCCATCCAGAGAGGCTGCTTGCCCAGAATCTCTTAGAAATTCCCCCAACATCTCTGCTGACTTCAACCGAAAAAGAAATCATGGAACTAGTGGCATTTTGACCTTCCTAAAAGTAGCTCCATTTATTTGAGATTGTTGTAGAGGTTATCGGCAGCCATTCTAATGGGACGAATTCTGTAGATATTTTTACAACAGCCAGGGGACAAAATTATGTGCAACTAAATCACTGTCCGCGCACACTGTTGGAAAAACACAAGTGGAGAGCAGCTGTGTGACCCTTTTCTCAATGGCTCGTCAGCCAGTCTTTGTCTGGTTTCTCACTCCCGCACATCAGTCACTGTCAGCTCCTCAAGCCAGATCGGCTACTGTTAAAGAAAGGACTTTATGGTTGAAAGCAGAGTCAAAAGAAAACCCCAAAACACGTCTTCCCTGTTCACAAGGAACACTTATGCCTTTTACAAAAGCCAGGGGGAAAATATTTTGGACCTTACTCACTGCAGGCAGACAGGCTTAATGTCTTTCAAACATGCATTACTTTCTTCATCATTAGTGACTCAGTTCCTTTCAATCTGTCATAAAGTCCATCACTGTCTCCTTAATCAACTATTATATGATAAATGTTTGCTGGGTCACCTCTCTTGCTGTTCCTTGAATAGTGCCACGGGAGCTGTAACATTCACCTGAAAGAGCAGGCTTGGTTTAACATCTCATCCAAAAGACAGCACCTCCGACAGTGCAGCCCTCCCTCAGTACTGTATTGGGAGTGTCAGCCTGGATTATGTGCTCATGTCTCTGGAGTGGGGACTATGAACCCACAACCTTCTGACTGAGAGGCAAGAGTGCTACCCACTGAGCCATGGCGAACACATTGCTGGTGGATGTACGAGCTTGCAGCCAAAATAACATAAAATATGTTAGACGTATCAGTGCCCTGCTTCCCATATAACTCACAGGGAATATAGCAAGTGTGGACAGACTGGTGTATATGCAATAGTCAGCTTTGTTATGTAAATAAATAGATTAAAAAATGAATCTATAATTTTATAAAAATGTTACCTTGGCATGCCATTCCTGTCATGGCACTTCTCTGGCAGAGCTGATCACCTGCCCATTGTAGAACCCGCCCGATTTACATTCCATGAAAATTTGCTTCTACAATGGGCGGGCAATCTGCTCTGCTAGACCACTGCCCAGGCAGTGAAGGTGAAAGTTGTCCCCAGTATAACATTGGGCTTACCATGAGCAATGTCATAGAATCATAGATTCTTACAGCACAGAAGTCAGGAGTGTGATGGAATACTCTCCACTTACCTGGATGAGTGCAGCTCCAACAACACTCAAGAAGCTCGACACTATCCAGGACAAAGCAGCCCGCTTGATTGGCACCCCATCCACCACCCTAAACATGCACTCCCTTCACCACCGACGCACAGTGGCTGCAGTGTGTACCATCCACAGGATGCACTGCAGCAACTTGCCAAGGCTTCTTCGACAGCACCTCCCAAACCCGCGACCTCTCCCACCTAGAAGGACAAGAGCAGCAGACACATGGGAACAACACCACCTGCACGTTCCCCTCCAAGTCACACACCATCCCGACTTGGAAATATATCGCCGTTCCTTCATTGTCGCTGGGTCAAAATCCTGGAACTCCCTTCCTAACAGCACTGTGAGAGAACCTTCACCACACGGACTGCAGCGGTTCAAGAAGGCGGCTCACCACCACCTTCTCAAGGGCAATTAGGGATGGGCAATGAATGCCGGCCTCGCCAGCGACGCCCACATCCCATGAATGAATTTTTAAAAAGGAGGCCATTCGGCCCATCATGCCTGTGCCGGGGCTGTTTGAAAGTGCTGTCCAATCAGTCCCACTCCCTTGCTTTTTCCCCATAGCCCTACAAAAGGATCTTGGATGCATCCATTACATGTCAGATGTCACATACAGATGCAAATTAATCTTAGAAAAGAAGACAAATAAAGCCAGGTACTGATCTGCGGCCTAAGATTGCCAGCAGTTTCTCAGTAGCTACAATTACCTGAATTTCCCTAATTAGGGCAGTGGCTTTATAGGTACACACGAGCTCCAGGCCTCAGACTACCTGAGAGCAACACCACCGGAGATCCAATATTTATGGAGAAAACACACGATGGAGTCTGTTGGAAACATGTCCGTTGGTCCATGTCAGGTTATATGTAAAATAAATGATGCTGTCCTTTAAATAAAGTGGGATAAAAGAGGGAGGAGGGATTAAGGTTAAAGCTGAAAGAAACTGTGCAAACTCGTTGATCAAGTGCAACCAAACTCGCTTTGTCTATTCGAGTGAATAGTGAGGTTTACTCTAATTGACTAGAAACTGATTGTGTAGGTCCTCAGTCATTCTTTTATTGTCTTCACGAGGAGGAAAAGTTGCCTGAGGAGATTATCCTGCACTACCTTTGCACACTTTCAGACTGCACTGGCTTGGGGGGGGGAGCGAGGCGCTGTCTGTATGAGGTGACGCATAAAAGCTCCAATTCCCAAAGGCTTGCAGGTTTCCGCAAGAAGGTCGATGATCCGGACAGAAAGGCCGCAAATGCTGGAAAGGTGCTGCAAGCCCGTCAGCGCCTGAAAGGCACGTTAACGGTCCAGGTGCGCGCCCCTTCATCAGAACGAAACCATCAGCTTCTCCCACTCCCACTCGCAAGTCAGAGCACTGACTCCAGGAAAAATAGACAGGTGTTTGTCCCACAGCAAAGAGGCCCCATCAAGCTTTGACATTCCTCTTCGCCTATGCTGTAAAATGGACTGATGTTCATCCATTACCAAATGCTTCTGGCCACTGCAGATCTACCCAAGCAAGAAACAAGTCATTTAAGTGTACTCTATATCCATAAAACTGCTGAGGAAAATTACTTTCACTGTGAGCACTGCAGCCGCACTTCAGAGAATAATCAGCGTCTAAGTATAATACTAATTTAACAAGCCAAAGCTCATGACGGTCGAGTGAAAGGAAAAAACAGCAAAAATCGGAAATCACAACAGAAAATGCTGCCAATGCACAGCAGGTCTGTCAGCTCCTGTGCAGAGAAAAATGCAGGTTTATGTTTCAGCTGTGGGCCGTTTGTAAAACTGGGAATCAGGAGATGGAATTGGGTACAGGAGGCGGGAAGGGAAGGGGGAAGAGATAATTGGTGCGATGCACAAGCAGGCTGTCATTGAGATATAATCCCCACCAGTTTCACCTCTCTTCAGATTTTGGAAAAAATGAGTTTGGCCATCTCCTCATTTGCTGTCTCCGTCCCTTTTGCTCAGGACCCATTTATCTTCCCGTTGCTCCGTTCTGATGAAGAGCCAGTACGCGAATTGTTAACCTGTCTTTTGAACGGATGCTGTGTGTTTCTGGCACTCTGCTTTTCCCAACCGCTGTAATAACCTTGTGGTACTGCCGGGCTTGATACTGAGCTGTACAAACTGCTCTTACATTGGTACAGTTTGCACTTGGACTGCCACCCCTGGCACTGACATTGTAAATCCAGCAGCAAGCAAAAGAACTTGTACAGTGCCTTGGGACATCCCAAGGCACTTTATGACCAATGAAGTACTTTTGAATTGTAGCTACCATTGTAATGTTAGGGAAATGCGACAGCCAATTTGTGCAAAGCAAGCTCCCACAAACAGTGTAGGGGGTGGTGGTGTGTGTCAGCTTCACCTCTGACTTCTGAGCGGTTCGAATCGCTCCCACTCCCTGGGTTCTAGACCTTGGACTTATTTGGGGGTTGTGACAAAAAGTGCAGCAGACAACTGGTTTTGGTGCAAGAAAAGAAACTGGGTTTATTGAAGTCACAAATGAACTTATAACATTAGGATTACACTGAGATTATACAGACCTACAAAAGTACATTTAGTTAAGAATGGGGAACACACGGCATAATGAGGGAAAATCACGCTACTAATCCCCTTACCCTTGTCCCACCCCCAAAACCTAACTAAATTGAACTAGGAGAGGTCAGGGATCATGCTCACCAACAAGGGTTCCTTGACAGTTTGAAATCCAGCCAGGTAAGCCGGTTGCAGTTTTGGGGTACGCTCTTTGTGTCCTTTGGGGCCTGCCGTCCCCATGTGGTCCTGGTCTGTGGCATCTGCGAAGGTTCTTCAGTTGGGTGGAGTCCGCTGATGCGGCAAGGCACGGTTGTGGGTGGTCGATCTTCATGGAGGGCTGCGGTTGCGGCCTTGTTGTCTTCGGTTGAGCCTGCCACGCCGTGCCCCTTGCCGTGATGTTGCCTGCGGGCCTGCGAACCTCCGGATCTCCTTCCTCCGCTTAGCTCAGCTATCTCTCCCTGCTTAAACTCTGCTTAAAAACTGCTTAAAAACCTTCGTAACTGGTGGCCCAGTTATACTGTTTTTCGAATTTCTTATCTGAGCCCCAAATCAAGGTTAGTTCTTTGTCTGATTTAGGTGGGCTTCTTCAGGTGATCATAGTTTTTTGCCTCAACTGGTTTTGGGGCGGTTGTCTCGCTGTTTTTAATGGGCTTGCATAATGTTTATCGTTGCCTTCCTGCCCCCATAACTAGTCTTGAACTGAAAGCCATTGTATATGTGAAGTCTTGATGGGCTCGCATAATTGCTCCATTGTTGCCTTCCTGCCTTAGTCGCTAGTAGTGATTATTTATGCAAGGTTTTGATGGGCTTTAGTTTCGTGTAAGATGAAGTCTTTCTCTGGGTTGATTGTTTTAAAGGGAAGAATGCGTATTCTGTCTCCTCTCGTTGTCTGGTTTCAGGCAACAATCCACACTGCACCCGACAAGCCCGGGCATGTCAAGTCCCAGGCCCTCACGGGCCTAACCTCCTGTCTGCAGGGTTCCACATTTAACCCAGCAGTTGGGTCCTCTGCCATAAAAGTCCAAAAGTCATATCCTCGTTGATGATATGAAAAATGTGGGAATTTTGAGAACCCTTCAACAGCAATGAGATACTGACCAGATAATCTGTTTTAGCATTGCTGGTTGAGGGATAAATAGTGGCCAGGACACCGGGGAGAATTTCCCCTGCTCCTCTTCAAAATAGTGCCTTGGGATCTTTTACGTCCACCTCAGAGGGCAGATAGGGCCTCAGTTAAACGTCTCATCTGAAAGTCAGTACCTCTGACAATGCAGCACTCTCTCAGTAACCATTGACCAGAAACTTAACTGGACCAGCCACATAAATACTGTGGCTACAAGAGCAGGTCAGAGGCTGGGTATTCTGCGGCAAGTGACTCACCTCCTGACTCCCCAAAGCCTTTCCACCATCTACAAGGCACAAGTCAGGAGTGTGACGGAATACTCTCCACTTGCCTGGATGAGTGCAGCTCCAACAACACTCAAGAAGCTCGACACCATCCAGGACAAAGCAGCCCGCTTGATTGGCACCCCATCCACCACCCTAAACATTCACTCCCTTCACCACCGACGCACAGTGGCTGCAGTGTGTACCATCCACAGGATGCACTGCAGCAACTCTCCAAGGCTTCTTCGACAGCACCTCCCAAACCCGCCACCTCTACCACCTAGAAGGACAAGGGCAGCAGGCACATGGGAACAACACCACCTGCATGTTCCCCTCCAAGTCACACACCATCTGACTTGGAAATATATCGGCCGTTCCTTCATCGTTGCTGGGTCAAAATCCTGAAACTCCCTTCCTAACAGCACTGTGGGAGAACCTTCACCACACGGACTGCAGCGGTTCAAGAAGGCGGCTCACCACCACCTTCTCAAGGGGCAATTAGGGATGGGCAATAAATGCCGGCCTTGCCAGCGACGCCCACATCCCATGAACAAATTTTTAAAAAAACTTAATTCTTCTTCCGTTCCATTACCCTAACCCCAACCCCAACAGTTTTTTATTTAAACACTGAGTGTAAAAACAACATTGTCTTTCCTCGAATGCTTTAATTTGGCCACAGAAAATGTGAAGCATTGTTATCACGGCATCCGTGTTGCTGTGGGCTCGGGGGGGGGGGGGGGGGGGGGGAATTCGGAGTTGCAATCAGCGAAGGAAAGAATTTACCGAGTCGGTTGCTAGGAGATGCCACGAGCAGCCAATTTCTCAGTTCCATTTAGAGACTGAAAACTGTGAATGTCGGACAGACAAAAGCCGCTTTCAGATCACGCGAGACCCATGCTGGCGTCTCCGGCGACCGACCTATGGGTCGTGTGCCACCTGCTTGCAATCTGAAAAGAAACCTGTCCGGTTTGCTCAGGTCAGCTGCTGGGGAGGCCCGCCAACAAATTATCACTTTCAGTCAATATAACCGCCTAGAATTACATCGAATGTACAGCACAGAAACAGGCCATTCGGCCCAGCTGGTCTATGCCGACGTTTATGCTCCACACGAGCCTCCTCCCACCCTACTTCATTTCACCCTGTTGACATTTCCTTCTATTCCTTTCTCCCTCTTGTGTTTATCGAGCTTCCCCTTAAAAGCATCTCTGCTATTCGCCTCAACTACTCCTTGTGGGAGCGAGTTCCACATTCTCACCACTCTCTGGGTAAAGAAGTTTCTCCTGAATTCCTGATTGGATTTATTAATGATTATCTTATATTTATGGACCCTCATATTGGACCACCCCCCCCCACCCCTGACAAGTGGAAACATCTTCTCCATGTCTACCCTATCGAACACTTTCATAATTTTAAAGACCTCTATCAGGTCACCCCTCAACATCTCTTTTCAAGAGGAAAGAGCCCCAGCCTGCTCAGTCTATCCTGATAAGTATAACCTCTCAGTTCTAGTTTCATCCTTCTAAATGTTTTTTGATTCATCTCTGGTGCCTCTACATCCTTTTTTGTAATATGGAGACTAGAATTGTGCACAGGACTCCAAGTATAATCTAACCAAAGTTCCATACAAGTTTAAAATAACTTCTCTGCTTTTCAATTGTATTCCTCTGGAAATGAGCCCCAATGCTTAGTTTGCACTTTTTATGGCCTTATTAACCTGCATTGCTACCTTTAATGATTTGTGAATCTGTACCCCTTGATCCATTCAGACTCTTATTTTCCAAGGAGTAGGTGGCCTCTTTATTCCTCTTACCAAAATGCAACACCTCACACTTATCTACACTGAGATTAATGTGCCATTTACACACGCATTCTGCTAGTTTGTTCATGTCTTCTTGTATTTTGTCACAATCTTCCTCGGTATTAACTACATCCCCAATTTGGTTTCATCTGCAAATTTTGAAATTGTACTTTCGATTCCCGAGTCCAGATGTAAATGGTGAACAACAGTGGCCCTCGCACTGATCCCTGTGGAATCCTCCGACAGCAGATCAGTGGACCCCTGGGGAAACGGCGGAGAAAGCAAAGAAAAATACAAGGCTATGGGAAGAGGCTGGAGAAGTAGGAGTCGTGTTGGATTGCTCTAGCGAAGAGCCAGCACAGACACGGTGGGCAGAATAGCCACTCCCATCACTGCATTACTAATGCCAATGTTTCTGGGATGGGTAGGATGGGTGGATTCGGTGGAATTGACTGCTTTACCGACTCGGGTTTGACAATTGTCATTTTAAGCGTCTGTTGGGACCGTCCATCAGTTCTGTTCCTGGTGTCCTCCTCTTTGGGGTCAGCGAGGGGAGGGGATTGGAATGGCTGCAAACACCATTCACCAGTCTGCACAACATCATACATACACCAATATGACACTTTTGTTTCCACACTGTACGCACAAAAATAGACTCTCTGCTAATTCTGACTGTGAACTCGCTTAAACTCATTTCATGCAAAGACGACACAAACATAGGTTGATAAGCTGGTGGATTTCCAGAGGCATTGCTCATCATGAGTCGGAAGAGGCGATGTTACATTAGGACAGGACCATGGTACTATGGAACACGGAACTGAGTTCCTTTAAAGCCATCAGATCTAATTACTGTAAATATCTCACGAGGTCAATGAGAGGGTAATTAATTGTTTTCTTAAGATTGGCGGGTGCTCGTAAATCTCTGGTTCCTCCCCATGGCAAGAAGAACCCATCAAATAATATCTAGCTTTCTTCTTTTTAACTGAAATGAAGGGCAGCGTATGGAGTGCGGGGTCTGGAGTACGGGGTCTGGAGTGCGGGGTCTGGAGTGCGGGGTCTGGAGTACGGGGTCTGGAGTGCGGGGTCTGGAGTGCGGGGTCTGGAGTGCGGGGTCTGGAGTGCGGGGTCTGGAGTGCGGGGTCTGGAGTGCGGGGTCTGGAGTGCGGGGTCTGGAGTGCGGGGTCTGGAGTGCGGGGTCTGGAGTGCGGGGTCTGGAGTGCGGGGTCTGGAGTGCGGGGTCTGGAGTGCGGGATCTGGAGTGCGGGGTCTGGAGTGCGGGGTCTGGAGTGCGGGGTCTGGAGTGCGGGGTCTGGAGTGTGGGGTCTGGAGTGCGGGGTCTGGAGTGTGGGGTCTGGAGTGCGGGGTCTGGAGTGCGGGGTCTGGAGTGCGGGGTCTGGAGTGCGGGGTCTGGAGTGCGGGGTCTGGAGTGCGGGGTCTGGAGTGTGGGGTCTGGAGTGTGGGGTCTGGAGTGCGGGGTCTGGAGTGTGGGGTCTGGAGTGCGGAATCTAGATTTCAGAGTCTGCAGTGTAATGTGCAGCCTTTGGAGTGCGATATGTGATGTCTGGAGTTGGGCTTCTGGAGGGCAGTGTCTAGACTGCGATATGCAGCCTCTGGAGTGGAGTGTCTGCAGTGTGATGTGCGGCCTCTGGAGTTCAGTGTTTGCAGTGTGATGTGTGGCCTCTGGAGTTCAGTGTGTGCAGTGTGATGTGCGGCCTCTGGAGTTCAGTGTCTGCAGTGTGATGTGTGGCCTCTGGAGTTCAGTGTGTGCAGTGTGATGTGCGGCCTCTGGAGTTCAGTGTTTGCAGTGTGATGTGTGGCCTCTGGAGTTCAGTGTGTGCAGTGTGATGTGTGGCCTCTGGAGTTCAGTGTGTGCAGTGTGATGTGCGGCCTCTGGAGTTCAGTGTCTGCAGTGTGATGTGTGGCCTCTGGAGTTCAGTGTGTGCAGTGTGATGTGCGGCCTCTGGAGTTCAGTGTTTGCAGTGTGATGTGTGGCCTCTGGAGTTCAGTGTGTGCAGTGTGATGTGTGGCCTCTGGAGTTCAGTGTCTGCAGTGTGATGTGTGGCCTCTGGAGTTCAGTGTCTGCAGTGTGATGTGCGGCCTCTGGAGTTCAGTGTTTGCAGTGTGATGTGCGGCCTCTGGAGTTCAGTGTGTGCAGTGTGATGTGCGGCCTCTGTAGTTCAGTGTCTGCAGTGTGATGTGTGGCCTCTGGAGTTCAGTGTCTGCAGTGTGATGTGCAGCCTCTGGAGCTCAGAGTCTGCAGTGTGATGTGCGGCCTCTGCAGTTCAGTGTGTGCAGTGTGATGTGTGGCCTCTGGAGTGCAGTGTTTGCAGTGTGATGTGCGGCCTCTGGAGTTCAGTGTGTGCAGTGTGATGTGTGGCCTCTGGATGTTCAGTGTCTGCAGTGTGATGTGCGGCCTCTGGAGTTCAGTGTGTGCAGTGTGATGTGTGGCCTCTGGAGTTCAGTGTCTGCAGTGTGATGTGCGGCCTCTGGAGTTCAGTGTTTGCAGTGTGATGTGTGGCCTCTGGAGTTCAGTGTTTGCAGTGTGATGTGTGGCCTCTGGAGTTCAGTGTTTGCAGTGTGATGTGTGGCCTCTGGAGTTCAGTGTGTGCAGTGTGATGTGTGGCCTCTGGTGTTCAGTGTGTGCAGTGTGATGTGTGGCCTCTGGAGTTCAGTGTTTGCAGTGTGATGTGTGGCCTCTGGAGTTCAGTGTCTGCAGTGTGATGTGTGGCCTCTGGAGTTCAGTGTGTGCAGTGTGATGTGTGGCCTCTGGAGTTCAGTGTGTGCAGTGTGATGTGTGACCTCTGGAGTGCAGTGTCTGCAGTGTGATGTGTGGCCTCTGGAGTTCAGTGTCTGCAGTGTGATGTGTGGCCTCTGGAGTTCAGTGTGTGCAGTGTGATGTGTGGCCTCTGGAGTTCAGTGTGTGCAGTGTGATGTGTGGCCTCTGGAGTCAGTGTTTGCAGTGTGATGTGTGGCCTCTGGAGTTCAGTGTCTGCAGTGTGATGTGTGGCCTCTGGAGTTCAGTGTGTGCAGTGTGATGTGTGGCCTCTGGTGTTCAGTGTGTGCAGTGTGATGTGTGGCCTCTGGAGTTCAGTGTGTGCAGTGTGATGTGTGGCCTCTGGAGTCAGTGTGTGCAGTGTGATGTGCGGCCTCTGGAGTGGAGTATCTGCAGTGTGATGTGTGGCCTCTGGAGTTCAGTGTCTGCAGTGTGATGTGCGGCCTCTGGAGTTCAGTGTCTGCAGTGTGATGTGCGGCCTCTGGAGTTCAGTGTTTGCAGTGTGATGTGCGGCCTCTGGAGTTCAGTGTTTGCAGTGTGATGTGTGGCCTCTGGAGTTCAGTGTCTGCAGTGTGATGTGTGGCCTCTGGAGTTCAGTGTCTGCAGTGTGATGTGCGGCCTCTGGAGTTCAGTGTCTGCAGTGTGATGTGTGGCCTCTGGAGTTCAGTGCCTGCAGTGTGATGTGTGTCCTCTGGAGTTCAGAGTCTGCAGTGTGATGTGCGGCCTCTGGAATTCAGTATCTGCAGTGTGATGTGCGGCCTCTGGAGTTCAGTGTCTGCAGTGTGATGTGCGGCCTCTGGAGTTCAGTGTTTGCAGTGTGATGTGCGGCCTCTGGAGTTCAGTGTTTGCAGTGTGATGTGTGGCCTCTGGAGTTCAGTGTGTGCAGTGTGATGTGTGGCCTCTGGAGTTCAGTGTCTGCAGTGTGATGTGCGGCCTCTGGAGTTCAGTGTGTGCAGTGTGATGTGTGGCCTCTGGAGTTCAGTGTTTGCAGTGTGATGTGCGGCCTCTGGAGTTCAGTGTCTGCAGTGTGATGTGTGGCCTCTGGAGTTCAGTGTCTGCAGTGTGATGTGCGGCCTCTGGAGTTCAGTGTGTGCAGTGTGATGTGTGGCCTCTGGAGTTCAGTGTCTGCAGTGTGATGTGCGGCCTCTGGAGTTCAGAGTCTGCAGTGTGATGTGTGGCCTCTGGAGTTCAGTGTCTGCAGTGTGATGTGTGGCCTCTGGAGTTCAGTGTGTGCAGTGTGATGTGTGGCCTCTGGAGTTCAGTGTCTGCAGTGTGATGTGCGGCCTCTGGAGTTCAGTGTCTGCAGTGTGATGTGTGGCCTCTGGAGTTCAGTGCCTGCAGTGTGATGTGTGACCTCTGGAGTTCAGTGTGTGCAGTGTGATGTGTGGCCTCTGGAGTCAGTGTTTGCAGTGTGATGTGTGGCCTCTGGAGTTCAGTGCCTGCAGTGTGATGTGTGACCTCTGGAGTTCAGTGCCTGCAGTGTGATGTGTGACCTCTGGAGTTCAGTGTGTGCAGTGTGATGTGTGGCCTCTGGAGTTCAGTGTCTGCAGTGTGATGTGTGGCCTCTGGAGTTCAGTGTGTGCAGTGTGATGTGCGGCCTCTGGAGTTCAGTGTCTGCAGTGTGATGTGTGGCCTCTGGAGTTCAGTGTGTGCAGTGTGATGTGTGGCCTCTGGAGTTCAGAGTCTGCAGTGTGATGTGTGGCCTCTGGAGTTCAGTGTCTGCAGTGTGATGTGCGGCCTCTGGAGTTCAGTGTGTGCAGTGTGATGTGTGGCCTCTGGAGTCAGTGTTTGCAGTGTGATGTGTGGCCTCTGGAGTTCAGTGTCTGCAGTGTGATGTGTGGCCTCTGGAGTTCAGTGTGTGCAGTGTGATGTGCGGCCTCTGGAGTTCAGTGTGTGCAGTGTGATGTGCGGCCTCTGGAGTTCAGTGTGTGCAGTGTGATGTGCGGCCTCTGGAGTGGAGTATCTGCAGTGTGATGTGTGGCCTCTGGAGTTCAGTGTCTGCAGTGTGATGTGCGGCCTCTGGAGTTCAGTGTCTGCAGTGTGATGTGCGGCCTCTGGAGTTCAGTGTCTGCAGTGTGATGTGTGGCCTCTGGAGTTCAGTGTCTGCAGTGTGATGTGTGGCCTCTGGAGTTCAGTGTCTGCAGTGTGATGTGCGGCCTCTGGAGTTCAGTGTCTGCAGTGTGATGTGCGGCCTCTGGAGTTCAGTGTTTGCAGTGTGATGTGTGGCCTCTGGAGTTCAGTGTCTGCAGTGTGATGTGCGGCCTCTGGAGTTCAGTGTCTGCAGTGTGATGTGTGGCCTCTGGAGTTCAGTGTCTGCAGTGTGATGTGTGGCCTCTGGAGTTCAGTGTTTGCAGTGTGATGTGCGGCCTCTGGAGTTCAGTGTCTGCAGTGTGATGTGTGGCCTCTGGAGTTCAGTGTCTGCAGTGTGATGTGCGGCCTCTGGAGTTCAGAGTCTGCAGTGTGATGTGTGGCCTCTGGAGTTCAGTGTCTGCAGTGTGATGTGCGGCCTCTGGAGTTCAGTGTGTGCAGTGTGATGTGTGGCCTCTGGAGTTCAGTGTTTGCAGTGTGATGTGCGGCCTCTGGAGTTCAGTGTCTGCAGTGTGAAGTGTGGCCTCTGGAGTTCAGTGTTTGCAGTGTGATGTGCGGCCTCTGGAGTTCAGTGTTTGCAGTGTGATGTGTGGCCTCTGGAGTTCAGTGTGTGCAGTGTGATGTGTGGCCTCTGGAGTTCAGAGTCTGCAGTGTGATGTGTGGCCTCTGGAGTTCAGTGTCTGCAGTGTGATGTGTGGCCTCTGGAGTTCAGTGTTTGCAGTGTGATGTGCGGCCTCTGGAGTTCAGTGTGTGCAGTGTGATGTGTGGCCTCTGGAGTTCAGTGCCTGCAGTGTGATGTGCGGCCTCTGGAGTTCAGTGTCTGCAGTGTGATGTGTGGCCTCTGGAGTTCAGTGCCTGCAGTGTGATGTGTGGCCTCTGGAGTCAGTGTTTGCAGTGTGATGTGTGGCCTCTGGAGTCAGTGTTTGCAGTGTGATGTGTGGCCTCTGGAGTTCAGTGTCTGCAGTGTGATGTGCGGCCTCTGGAGTTCAGTGTGTGCAGTGTGATGTGTGGCCTCTGGAGTTCAGTGTGTGCAGTGTGATGTGCGGCCTCTGGAGTGGAGTATCTGCAGTGTGATGTGTGGCCTCTGGAGTTCAGTGTCTGCAGTGTGATGTGCGGCCTCTGGAGTTCAGTGTCTGCAGTGTGATGTGCGGCCTCTGGAGTTCAGTGTTTGCAGTGTGATGTGCGGCCTCTGGAGTTCAGTGTGTGCAGTGTGATGTGCGGCCTCTGGAGTTCAGTGTTTGCAGTGTGATGTGCGGCCTCTGGAGTTCAGTGTTTGCAGTGTGATGTGCGGCCTCTGGAGTTCAGTGTCGAGAGTGTGATGTGTGGCCTCTGGAGTTCAGTGTGTGCAGTGTGATGTGCGGCCTCTGGAGTTCAGTGTCTGCAGTGTGATGTGCGGCCTCTGGAGTTCAGTGTCTGCAGTGTGATGTGTGGCCTCTGGAGTTCAGTGTCTGCAGTGTGATGTGCGGCCTCTGGAGTTCAGTGTCTGCAGTGTGATGTGCGGCCTCTGGAGTTCAGTGTCTGCAGTGTGATGTGCGGCCTCTGGAGTTCAGTGTTTGCAGTGTGATGTGTGGCCTCTGGAGTTCAGTGTCTGCAGTGTGATGTGCGGCCTCTGGAGTTCAGTGTCGAGAGTGTGATGTGCGGCCTCTGGAGTTCAGTGTCTGCAGTGTGATGTGTGGCCTCTGGAGTTCAGTGCCTGCAGTGTGATGTGCGGCCTCTGGAGTTCAGTGTCTGCAGTGTGATGTGCGGCCTCTGGAGTTCAGTGTCTGCAGTGTGATGTGTGGCCTCTGGAGTGCAGTGTCTGCAGTGTGATGTGTGGCCTCTGGAGTTCAGTGTCTGCAGTGTGATGTGTGGCCTCTGGAGTGCATTGTTTGCAGTGTGATGTGCGGCCTCTGGAGTTCAGTGTCTGCAGTGTGATGTGCGGCCTCTGGAGTTCAGTGTCTGCAGTGTGATGTGCGGCCTCTGGAGTTCAGTGTTTGCAGTGTGATGTGCGGCCTCTGGAGTTCAGTGTGTGCAGTGTGATGTGCGGCCTCTGGAGTTCAGTGTGTGCAGTGTGATGTGTGGCCTCTGGAGTTCAGTGTCTGCAGTGTGATGTGCGGCCTCTGGAGTTCAGTGTCTGCAGTGTGATGTGCGGCCTCTGGAGTTCAGTGTCTGCAGTGTGATGTGCGGCCTCTGGAGTTCAGTGCCTGCAGTGTGATGTGCGGCCTCTGGAGTTCAGTGTCTGCAGTGTGATGTGTGGCCTCTGGAGTTCAGTGCCTGCAGTGTGATGTGTGGCCTCTGGAGTTCAGTGTGTGCAGTGTGATGTGCGGCCTCTGGAGTTCAGTGCCTGCAGTGTGATGTGTGGCCTCTGGAGTTCAGTGTCTGCAGTGTGATGTGTGGCCTCTGGAGTTCAGTGTCTGCTGTGTGATGTGTGGCCTCTGGAGTTCAGTGCCTGCAGTGTGATGTGTGGCCTCTGGAGTCAGTGTTTGCAGTGTGATGTGTGGCCTCTGGAGTCAGTGTTTGCAGTGTGATGTGTGGCCTCTGGAGTTCAGTGTGTGCAGTGTGATGTGTGGCCTCTGGAGTCAGTGTGTGCAGTGTGATGTGTGGCCTCTGGAGTTCAGTGTGTGCAGTGTGATGTGTGGCCTCTGGAGTTCAGTGTCTGCAGTGTGATGTGTGACCTCTGGAGTTCATTGCCTGCAGTGTGATGTGTGGCCTCTGGAGTTCAGTGTCTGCAGTGTGATGTGCGGCCTCTGGAGTTCAGTGTGTGCAGTGTGATGTGTGGCCTCTGGAGTCAGTGTGTGCAGTGTGATGTGTGGCCTCTGGAGTTCAGTGTGTGCAGTGTGATGTGTGGCCTCTGGAGTTCAGAGTCTGCAGTGTGATGTGTGACCTCTGGAGTTCAGTGTGTGCAGTGTGATGTGTGGCCTCTGGAGTTCCGTGTGTGCAGTGTGATGTGCGGCCTCTGGAGTGGAGTATCTGCAGTGTGATGTGTTGCCTCTGGAGTTCAGTGTCTGCAGTGTGATGTGCGGCCTCTGGAGTTCAGTGTCCGCAGTGTGATGTGCGGCCTCTGGAGTTCAGTGTTTGCAGTGTGATGTGCGGCCTCTGGAGTTCAGTGTCGAGAGTGTCATGTGTGGCCTCTGGAGTTCAGTGTTTGCAGTGTGATGTGCGGCCTCTGGAGTTCAGTGTCTGCAGTGTGATGTGTGGCCTCTGGAGTGCAGTGTTTGCAGTGTGATGTGCGGCCTCTGGAGTTCAGTGTCTGCAGTGTGATGTGCGGCCTCTGGAGTTCAGTGTCTGCAGTGTGATGTGCGGCCTCTGGTGTTCAGTGTTTGCAGTGTGATGTGCGGCCTCTGGAGTTCAGTGTGTGCAGTGTGATGTGCGGCCTCTGGAGTTCAGTGTGTGCAGTGTGATGTGTGGCCTCTGGAGTTCAGTGTTTGCAGTGTGATGTGTGGCCTCTGGAGTTCAGTGTCTGCAGTGTGATGTGTGGCCTCTGGAGTTCAGTGTCTGCAGTGTGATGTGTGGCCTCTGGAGTTCAGTGTCTGCAGTGTGATGTGCGGCCTCTGGAGTTCAGTGTCTGCAGTGTGATGTGCGGCCTCTGGAGTTCAGTGTCTGCAGTGTGATGTGTGGCCTCTGGAGTTCAGTGTTTGCAGTGTGATGTGTGGCCTCTGGAGTTCAGTGTCTGCAGCGTGATGTGCGGCCTCTGGAGTTCAGTGTCTGCAGTGTGATGTGTGGCCTCTGGAGTTCAGTGCCTGCAGTGTGATGTGCGGCCTCTGGAGTTCAGTGTCTGCAGTGTGATGTGTGGCCTCTGGAGTTCAGTGTTTGCAGTGTGATGTGCGGCCTCTGGAGTTCAGTGTCTGCAGTGTGATGTGCGGCCTCTGGAGTTCAGTGTCTGCAGTGTGATGTGTGGCCTCTGGAGTTCAGTGTCTGCAGTGTGATGTGTGGCCTCTGGAGTTGAGTGCCTGCAGTGTGATGTGCAGCCTCTGGAGTTGAGTGTCTGCAGTGTGATGTGCGGCCTCTGGAGTTCAGTGTCTGCAGTGTGATGTGTGGCCTCTGGAGTTCAGTGTGTCCAGTGTGATGTGCGGCCTCTGGAGTTGAGTGCCTGCAGTGTGATGTGCGGCCTCTGGAGTTCAGAGTCTGCAGTGTGATGTGTGGCCTCTGGAGTTCAGTGTCTGCAGTGTGATGTGCGGCCTCTGGAGTTCAGAGTCTGCAGTGTGATGTGTGGCCTCTGGAGTTGAGTGTCTGCAGTGTGATGTGCAGCCTCTGGAGTTCAGAGTCTGCAGTGTGATGTGTGGCCTCTGGAGTTCAGTGTCTGCAGTGTGATGTGTGGCCTCTGGAGTTCAGTGTCTGCAGTGTGATGTGTGACCTCTGGAGTTCAGTGTCTGCAGTGTGATGTGTGACCTCTGGTGTTCAGTGTTTGCAGTGTGATGTGCGGCCTCTGGAGTTCAGTGTCTGCAGTGTGATGTGTGGCCTCTGGAGTTCAGTGTGTCCAGTGTGATGTGTGGCCTCTGGAGTTCAGTGTCTGCAGTGTGATGTGTGGCCTCTGGAGTTGAGTGCCTGCAGTGTGATGTGTGGCCTCTGGAGTTCAGTGTCTGCAGTGTGATGTGTGGCCTCTGGAGTTGAGTGCCTGCAGTGTGATGTGCAGCCTCTGGAGTTGAGTGTCTGCAGTGTGATGTGCGGCCTCTGGAGTTGAGTGCCTGCAGTGTGATGTGTGGCCTCTGGAGTTGAGTGCCTGCAGTGTGATGTGTGGCCTCTGGAGTTGAGTGCCTGCAGTGTGATGTGCGGCCTCTGGAGTTGAGTGTCTGCAGTGTGATGTGCTGCCTCTGGAGTTGAGTGTCTGCAGTGTGATGTGCGGCCTCTGGAGTTGAGTGCCTGCAGTGTGATGTGTGGCCTCTGGAGTTGAGTGCCTGCAGTGTGATGTGTGGCCTCTGGAGTGCAGTGCCTGCAGTGTGATGTGCGGCCTCTGGAGTTCAGTGTCTGCAGTGTGATGTGTGGCCTCTGGAGTTCAGTGTTTGCAGTGTGATGTGTGACCTCTGGATTTCAGTGTGTGCAGTGTGATGTGTGACCTCTGGAGTTCAGTGTTTGCAGTGTGATGTGTGGCCTCTGGAGTTCAGTGTTTGCAGTGTGATGTGTGACCTCTGGAGTTCAGTGTTTGCAGTGTGATGTGCGGCCTCTGGAGTTCAGTGTTTGCAGTGTGATGTGCGGCCTCTGGAGTTGAGTGCCTGCAGTGCGAGGTGTGAAGTGCCACGTCAGGAGTCTGGCGTATGAGAAGTGGCAGGCTGCAGTAGACTTTGATCGATATATGATAGATAGAAATATGAAGCCGACAACAGCCAATTGTGAGCTGCACTCTCTGGGGCTGCTGATATCACAACTTGGTGCAGCTCGGATGGTTTGCTTTTCGAGACCGTCGAATTCACATCAAAACTCAGCGAGTTGCTGCAACTCCAGACTGGAACACGGCCGTCCCCTCGAGCGCAACCCACTGAATGGTAAAATGTGCCCTCACCGATCGTTGCCCAATCACCTGCCCTGCCAAGTGTCTCGAGGGAACGTGGCAGAACCACAGATGTGACACTGTCGGAATAATGAATTGCACTTGCCTAAGCGTTCAGGGAGCTCGTTAAAATGCAGGGCCGGGGGGGGGGTGGGGGTGGGGGCGGGAGCGGGCAGGGCAAAGTCGCACATTTTGAAATGATATGGGCCAGTTCAACTTTTATCTCCCTGCACTTTGTGAATTACGCAGTCCATGGCTGGGACATCCCTGATTCCACCGGCCGTACCTTGCTGGAAGTGTGCCAGAAACCCTATCTACCCGCGTTAGTGGGGTTTACGCCGTACGTCCGGTGAGGTAACGCCGGCAGAGCGGGAGGAGCTCCGAAGAATTTCCCGGTCAATGTAATCTCTTGCTTGCTTTGTAACAAGAAAATTTGTAACAGGTAACAGGCTGTGCCCTGAGCACTGACATCACACTGCCTGCACTGTGCTTTTAGTACATAAACATACATACGGGAATCAGAGAGTCATACCTCGCACAAAGGAAGATGGTAGTGGTTGTTGGAGGCCAATCATCTCAGCCCCAGGACACTGCTGCGGGAGTTCCTCAGGGCAGTGTCCTAGGCCCAACCATCTTCAGCTGCTTCATCAGTGACCTTCCCTCCATCATAAGGTCAGAAATGGGGATGTTCGCTGATGATTGCACAGTGTTCAGTTCCATTCGCAACCCCTCAGATAATGAAGCAGTTCGAGCCCGCATGAATCAAGACCTGGACAACATCCAGGCTTGGGCTGATAAGTGGCAAGTAACATTCGCGCCAGAAAAGTGCCAGACAATGGCCATCTCCAACAAGAGAGAGTCTAACCACCTCCCCTTGACATTCAACGGCATTACCATCACCGGATCCCCCACCATCAACATCCTGGGCGTCACAATTGACCAGAAACTTAACTGGACCAGCCATATAAATACTGTGGCTGCAAGAGCAGGTCAGAGGCTGGGTATTCTGTGGCGAGTGTCTCACCTTCTAACTCCCCAAAGCCTTTCCACCATCTACAAGGCACAAGTTAGGAGTGTGATGGAATGCTCTCCACTTGCCTGGATGAGTGCAGCCCCAACACTCAAGAAGCTCAACAACATCCAGGACAAAGCAGCCCACTTGATTGGCACCCCATCCACCACCCTAAACATTCACTCCCTTCACCACTGGCGCACCGTGGCTGCAGTGTGTACCATCCACAGGATGCACTGCAGCAACTTGCCAAGGCTTCTTTGACAGCACCTCCCAAACCCGCGACCTCTACCATCTAGAAGGACAAGGACAGCAGGCACATGGGAACACCACCACCTGCACGTTCCCCTCCAAGTCACACACCATCCCGACTTGGAAATATATCGCCGTTCCTTCATCGTCGCTGGGTCAAAATCCTGGAACTCCCTTCCTAACAGCACTGTGGGAGAACCGTCACCACATGGACTGCAATGGTTCATGAAGGCGGCTCACCACCACCTTCTCAAGGGCAATTTGGGATGGGTAATAAATGCCGGCCTCGCCAGCAACGCCCACATACCACGAATGATTGAAATAAAAAGGTGCCTGGGATTTATCGGGCGTCTCCTCCGATAGGCGGAAAGACTGTTTACATGTCAATCCGGGGCTTCTGCCAATCTTCTGCAGGCCGATCGAGGAAATTCCTAATGATGATGTGATTGGAAAGAAATAACTTGTGTTTATAGAGCATCTTAGCACCTCCATGGAACATCCCAAAGCACTTTGCAGCCAGTATAATACTTATTGAAGTATGGCCTCTGTTATCTAGTAGGATAACATGCCAGCCCATCAGTGACCATTTCAAGCACGACATCAGTAATCTCAATGTTAGGTCCTTATTATCAGCGCCACAAGACAATCCGCCTCATTTTCATGATGGATCTGCTGGGCCAGATCATTAGAAGCCATTCCTATCTGGACCAGCGCGGACGATGGGCCAAATGGCCTCCTTCTATGGTTCTGAGGGCTGTGCTCTGTTAGCGACAGTGGGGTTGCTTGTGATACCTCAATGTCCCCTCCCAGCACCCACCCCCAAATGTATCTGACCAGATTCGGGGCGGTAGGGATCAAAGTATCGGTGGCTGGAGGACTTTGGTTTAACCGAAGGTACAAACGTACACCAATCTGGTGGCATGGCCAATGTTTTTGTTGAATCTGAATTTCTGACACATTTGGGAATGTTCTTTGCAGCTAAAATGCTGATAACAATGGTGCCGGAAGGAAGTAATTGCAATGCTGTTGCCAAGGAAACACTAATACTGTGCTGCCGACATTCGCCTCCTGTTCTCATATTTCAGTCAGCACACTCTCGGTCCACAGAATGCACAATATGTGAGAGTGCTGGCGTCTTTTCTTCCTCAGTAGGCAAATGGCAACGGAAAATAAACATAACAGCAGCAGCAAAAGCATGCATTTGGACAGTGGGGCTTCAATGTGAAGCAACATCCCAAAGGTGTAAAGAAAATGGACGCCATAGGAAGGAAGAGATTAAGGGGAAGGTCAACGATACGGGTTTTGAGCAGGCTCTTAATGCTGGAGAGAGCAGTGGGGAAACAGTTCCAGAGAATAAGACTCAGTTTGCTGAATGCTTTGCCACCAAGGGTGGAGTCAGGGGAATGGGCCACTCAGGAGGGGATCCAATGAACTGGCCCACAAGATCTTTCATTAACATAAAAAAGCATTTGGTCATCACTTCACAACGGTGCGCTGGAGATCTTCATATTTTCTATGTAGTTCTTCTTCGCAGTTCACGACTCATTATTGGCAGAATCGGACAGGGTCGCCCTGACTGGGTGGAACCCTGTGTCTCCGAGCAGTCAGCCAAAAGGGCACACAGGAGGATACCTGGGAGCAAGCCACCTACCTACAGAAGGTAGGTTCACATGAACCGAAGAAACGCAGACAATAATATGTAGTCAATGAACGGTGTTGTGACAGGTGAAGGTGTGAAGCAACAGTCAGTGAAGCAAGTACAATGCTGAACAATCAGAAAAGAGAAGGCTGAGGGATGACCGAATTGAGGTCTTTAAGATTACGAAGGAGTTCGATAGGGTAGATGTAGAGAAGGTGTTTCCACTTGTGGGGAAGTCCAAAACTGGCGGCCACAAATATAAGATCGTCACTAATAAATCCAATAGGGAATTCAAGAGAAACTTCTTTACCCAGAGAGTGGTTAGAATGTGGAACCTACTAAAATGTGGAGCAGTTAAGGTGAAAACAATAGATACATTTAAGGGGAAGTTCGAGAAGTACATGGGAGAGAAAGGAATAGAAGGTTATACTGATAGGATTAGGTGAAGTAGGATGGGAGGAGGATTATGTGGAGCATAAACACCAGCATAGACCAATTGGGCCGAATGGCATGTTTCTATGAAATAAATTATTTGTAATTCTAAGTAATTCTATCTACTCACATCACGAGAGTGTAAGTCTGAGGGAGTCAGTAGAGAGTCCGTCTGAGGGATCAGTAGAGAGTCCGTCTGAGGGATCAGTGGAGAGTCCGTCTGAGGGGTCAGTGGAGAGTACGTCTGAGGGGTCAGTGGAGAGTACGTCTGAGGGGTCGGTAGATTGTAAGTAGAGGGGTCGGTAGATTGTAAGCCTGAGAGAGTGAGTGGAATGCAAGTCTGAGACATACACTACTGACCCCCTCACACTTACACTCGACTGACCCCCTCAGATTTACACTTGACTGACCCCCTCAGACTTACATTTGACTGACCCCCTCAGACTCACACTCTACTGACCCCCTCAGACTTACACTCTGCTGACCCCCTCAGACTAACACTCTGCTGACCCCCTCAGACTCACACTCTACTGACCCCCTCAGACTTACACTGTACTGACCCCCTCAGACTTACACTGTACTGACCCCCACAGACTCACACTCTACTGACCCCCTCAGACTGACACTGTACTGACCCCCTCACACTTACATTTGACTGACCCTCTCAGACTTACACTCTGCTGACCCCCTCAGGATAACACTCTGCTGACCCCCTCAGACTGACACTCTGCTGACCCCCTCAGACTTACACTCGACTGACCCCCTCAGACTTACACTCTGCTGACCCCCACAGACTCACACTCTGCTGACCCCCTCAGACTGACACTCTGCTAACCCCCTCAGACTCACACTCTGCTGACCCCCTCAGGATAACACTCTGCTGACCCCCTCAGACTTACACTCTGCTGACCCCCTCAGACTTACCCTGTACTGACCCCCTCAGACTTACCCTGTACTGACCCCCTCAGACCTACACTCTGCTGACCCCCTCAGACTTACACTGTACTGACCCCCTCAGACTTACCCTGTACTGACCCCCTCAGACCTACACTCTGCTGACCCCCTCAGACTTACACTGTACTGACCCCCTCAGACCTACACTCTGCTGACCCCCTCAGACTTACACTGTACTGACCCCCTCAGACATACCCTGTACTGACCCCCTCAGACCTACACTCTGCTGACCCCCTCAGACTTACACTGTACTGACCCCCTCAGACTTATAATGTACTGACCCCCTCAGACTTACAATGTACTGACCCCCTCAGACTCGCACTCGACTGACCCCCTCAGACTCACACTCTACTGACCCCCTCAGACTTACACTCTACTGACCCCCTCAGACTTACAATGTACTGACCCCCTCAGACTCACACTGTACTGACCCCCTCAGACTCACACTGTACTGACCCCCTCAGACTCACACTGTACTGACCCCCTCAGACTTACACTGTACTGACCCCCTCAGACTTACACTGTACTGACCCCCACAGACTCACACTCCACTGACCCCCTCAGACTTACACTGTACTGACCCCCACAGACTCACACTCTACTGACCCCCTCAGACTAACACACTACTGACCCCCTCAGACTTACACTGCACTGACCCCCTCAGACTTACACTGTACTGACCCCCTCAGACTTACAATGTACTGACCCCCTCAGACTTACACTCTGCTGACCCCCTCAGACTCACACTGTACTGACCCCCTCAGACTTACAATGTACTAACCCCCTCAGACTCACACTCTACTGACCCCCGCAGACTAACACACTACTGACCCCCTCAGACTTACACTGTACTGACCCCCTCAGACTTACACTCTGCTGACCCCCTCAGACTCACACTGTACTGACCCCCTCAGACTTACAATGTACTGACCCCCTCAGACTTATACTCTACTGACCCCCTCAGACTTACACTGTACTGACCCCCACAGACTCACACTCTACTGACCCCCTCAGACTTACACTGTACTGACCCCCTCAGACTCACACTCTGCTGACCCCCTCAGACTCACACTGTACTGACCCCCTCAGACTTACACTGTACTGACCCCCTCAGTCTCACACTCTGCTGACCCCCGCAGACTCACACTGTACTGACCCCCTCAGACTTACACTGTACTGACCCCCTCAGACTCACACTCTACTGACCCCCTCAGACTCACACTGTACTGTTGCAACAGAGGAATTGGGGGAACACACCAGTAAATGTGGGGAATTGGGGCAGGGCACCAGTAAATGGGGAATTCGGGGAGGGAACCAGTAAGTGGGGGAATTGTGGAAGGTGACCACTAAATGGGGGGAATTGGGGAGGGCTCCAGTAAATGGGAGAAATTGGGGAAGGGCACCAGTAAATGGGGGAAATTGAGGAAGGGCACCGGTAAATAGGGGGAATTGAGGAAGGGCAACAATAAATGGGGGGAATTGGGGAAGGGCACCAATAAATGGGGGAAATTGAGGAAGGGCACCGTGAAATAGGGGGAATTGGGGAAGGGCACCAATAAATAGGGGGAATTGGGGAAGGGCACCAATAAATGGGGGGAATTGGGGAAGGGCACCAATAAATGGGGGGAATTGGGGAAGGGCACCAATAAATGGGGGGAATTGGGGAAGGGCACCGGTAAATAGGGGGAATTGGGGAAGGGCACCAATAAATGGGGGGAATTGGGGAAGGGCACCGGTAAATAGGGGAATTGAGGAAGGGCACCACTAAATGGGGGGAATTGAGGAAGGGCACCAGTAAATGGGGGAAATTGAGGAAGGGCACCAATAAATGGGGGGAATTGGGGAAGGGCACCAATAAATGGGGGAAATTGAGGAAGGGCACCGTGAAATAGGGGGAATTGGGGAAGGGCACCAATAAATGGGGGGAATTGGGGAAGGGCACCGGTAAATAGGGGGAATTGGGGAAGGGCAACAATAAATGGGGGGAATTGGGGAAGGGCACCGGTAAATAGGGGAATTGAGGAAGGGCACCACTAAATGGGGGGAATTGGGGAAGGGCACCAATAAATGGGGGGAATTGGGGAAGGGCACCAATAAATGGGGGGAATTGAGGAAGGGCACCAATAAATGGGGGGAATTGGGGAAGGGCACCAATAAATGTGGGGAATTGGGGAAGGGCACCAATAAATGTGGGGAATTGGGGAAGGGCACCAATAAATGTGGGGAATTGGGGAAGGGCACCAATAAATGGGGGGAATTGGGGAAGGGCACCAATAAATGTGGGGAATTGAGGAAGGGCACCAATAAATGGGGGGAATTGGGGAAGGGCACCAATAAATGTGGGGAATTGGGGAAGGGCACCAGTAAATGTGGGGAATTGAGGAAGGGCACCAATAAATGTGGGGAATTGGGGAAGGGCACCAATAAATGTGGGGAATTGGGGAAGGGCACCAGTAAATGGGGGAATTGAGGAAGGGCACCAATAAATGGGGGAATTGAGGAAGGGCACCAATAAATGGGGGGAATTGGGGAAGGGCACTGGGAAATAGGGGAATTGAGGAAGGGCACCAATAAATGGGGGGAATTGGGGAAGGGCACCAATAAATGGGGGGAATTGGGGAAGGGCACCAATAAATGGGGGAAATTGAGGAAGGGCACCAATAAATGGGGGGAATTGGGGAAGGGCACCAATGAATGGGGGAAATTGAGGAAGGGCACTGTGAAATAGGGGGAATTGGGGAAGGGCACCAATAAATGGGGGGAATTGGGGAAGGGCACCAATAAATGGGGGGAATTGGGGAAGGGCACCAATAAATGGGGGGAATTGGGGAAGGGCACCGGTAAATAGGGGGAATTGGGGAAGGGCAACAATAAATGGGGGGAATTGGGGAAGGGCACCGGTAAATAGGGGAATTGAGGAAGGGCACCACTAAATGGGGGGAATTGGGGAAGGGCACCAATAAATGGGGGGAATTGGGGAAGGGCACCAATAAATGGGGGGAATTGAGGAAGGGCACCAATAAATGGGGGGAATTGGGGAAGGGCACCAATAAATGTGGGGAATTGGGGAAGGGCACCAATAAATGTGGGGAATTGGGGAAGGGCACCAATAAATGGGGGGAATTGGGGAAGGGCACCAATAAATGGGGGGAATTGGGGAAGGGCACCAATAAATATGGGGAATTGAGGAAGGGCACCAATAAATGGGGGGAATTGGGGAAGGGCACCAGTAAATGTGGGGAATTGAGGAAGGGCACCAATAAATGGGGGGAATTGGGGAAGGGCACCAATAAATGTGGGGAATTAGGGAAGGGCACCAATAAATGTGGGGAATTGGGGAAGGGCACCAGTAAATGGGGGAATTGAGGAAGGGCACCAATAAATGGGGGAATTGAGGAAGGGCACCAATAAATGGGGGGAATTGGGGAAGGGCACCGGGAAATAGGGGAATTGAGGAAGGCCACCAATAAATGTGGGGAATTGGGGAAGGGCACCAATAAATGTGGGGAATTGGGGAAGGGCACCAATAAATGGGGGAATTGAGGAAGGGCACCAATAAATGGGGGGAATTGGGGAAGGGCACCAATAAATGGGGGGAATTGAGGAAGGGCACCAATAAATGGGGGGAATTGAGGAAGGGCACCGGTAAATAGGGGAAATTGGAGAAGGGCACAAATAAATGGGGGAATTGGGGAAGGGCACCAATAAATGGGGGGAATTGGGGAAGGGCACCGGTAAATAGGGGGAATTGGGGAAGGGCAACAATAAATGGGGGGAATTGGGGAAGGGCACCGGTAAATAGGGGAATTGAGGAAGGGCACCACTAAATGGGGGGAATTGGGGAAGGGCACCAATAAATGGGGGGAATTGGGGAAGGGCACCAATAAATGGGGGGAATTGAGGAAGGGCACCAATAAATGGGGGGAATTGGGGAAGGGCACCAATAAATGTGGGGAATTGGGGAAGGGCACCAATAAATGTGGGGAATTGGGGAAGGGCACCAATAAATGTGGGGAATTGGGGAAGGGCACCAATAAATGGGGGGAATTGGGGAAGGGCACCAATAAATGTGGGGAATTGAGGAAGGGCACCAATAAATGGGGGGAATTGGGGAAGGGCACCAGTAAATGTGGGGAATTGAGGAAGGGCACCAATAAATGGGGGGAATTGGGGAAGGGCACCAATAAATGTGGGGAATTAGGGAAGGGCACCAATAAATGTGGGGAATTGGGGAAGGGCACCAGTAAATGGGGGAATTGAGGAAGGGCACCAATAAATGGGGGAATTGAGGAAGGGCACCAATAAATGGGGGGAATTGGGGAAGGGCACCGGGAAATAGGGGAATTGAGGAAGGGCACCAATAAATGTGGGGAATTGGGGAAGGGCACCAATAAATGTGGGGAATTGGGGAAGGGCACCAATAAATGGGGGAATTGAGGAAGGGCACCAATAAATGGGGGGAATTGGGGAAGGGCACCAATAAATGGGGGGAATTGAGGAAGGGCACCAATAAATGGGGGGAATTGAGGAAGGGCACCGGTAAATAGGGGAAATTGGAGAAGGGCACAAATAAATGGGGGAATTGGGGAAGGGCACCAATAAATGGGGGGAATTGGGGAAGGGGACCGGTAAATGGGGGAAATTGAGGAAGGGCACCAATAAATGGGGGGAATTGGGGAAGGGGACCGGTAAATGGGGGAAATTGAGGAAGGGCACCAATAAATGGGGGGAATTGGGGAAGGGGACCGGTAAATGGGGAAGGGCACCAATAAATGGGGGAATTGGGGAAGGGCACCGGTAAATGGGGGGAATTGGGGAAGGGCACCGGTAAATAGGGGAATTGAGGAAGGGCACCAATAAATGGGGGGAATTGGGGAAGGGCACCAATAAATGGGGGGAATTGGGGAAGGGCACCAGTAAATGGGGGAAGTTGAGGAAGGGCACCAGTAAATAAGGGGAATTGAGGAAGGGCACCAATAAATGGGGGGAATTGGGGAAGGGCACTGGTAAATGGGGGGAATTGGGGAAGGGCACCAATAAATGGGGGGAATTGGGGAAGGGCACTGGTAAATGGGGGGAATTGGGGAAGGGCACCAATAAATGGGGGGAATTGGTGAAGGGCACCAATAAATGGGGGGAATTGGGGAAGGGCACTGGTAAATGGGGGGAATTGGGGGAGGGCACCAATAAATGGGGGAATTGGGGAAGGGCACCAATAAATGGGGGAAATTGAGGAAGGGCACCGGTAAATAAGGGGAATTGAGGAAGGGCACCAATAAATGGGGAGAATTGGGGAAGGGCACCAATAAATGTGGGGAATTGAGGAAGGGCACCAATAAATGGGGGAATTGAGGAAGGGCACCAATAAATGTGGGGAATTGGGGAAGGGCACCAGTAAATGGGGGAATTGGGGAAGGGCACCAGTAAATGGGGGAATTGGGGAAGGGCACCAGTAAATGGGGGAATTGGGGAAGGGCACCAATAAATGGGGGAATTGGGGAAGGGCACCAATAAATGGGGGAATTCGGGAAGGGCACCAGTAAATGGGGGAAATTGAGGAAGGGCACCAGTAAATGGGGGAATTGGGGAAGGGCACCAGTAAATGGGGGAATTGAGGAAGGGCACCAGTAAATGGGGGAATTGGGGAAGGGCACCAGTAAATGGGGGAATTGGGGAAGGGCACCAGTAAATGGGGGAATTGAGGAAGGGCACCAATAAATGGGAGGAATTGAGGAAGGGCACCAATAAATGGGAGGAATTGAGGAAGGGCACCAATAAATGGGGGAAATTGAGGAAGGGCACCAATAAATGGGGGGAATTGGGGAAGGGCAGCAATAAATGGGGGAATTGGGGAACGGCACCAGTAAATAGGGGGAATTGGGGAAGGGCACCAGTAAATGGGGAGAATTGGGGAAGGGCACCAGTCAATAGGGGGAATTGAGGAAGGGCACCAGTAAATGGGGGAATTGAAGAAGGGCACCAGGAAATAGGGGGAATTGGGGAAGGGCACCAGTAAATAGGGGGAATTGAGGAAGGGCACCAATAAATGGGAGAATTGAGGAAGGGCACCGGTAAATGGGGGAATTGGGGAAGGGCACCAATAAATGGGGGGAATTGGGGAAGGGCACCGGTTAATGGGGGGAATTGGGGAAGGGCACCAGAAAATGGGGGAATTGAGGAAGGGCACCAGTAAATAGGGGGAATTGGGGAAGGGCACCAGTAAATGTGGGGAATTGGGGAAGGGCACCACTAAATGGGGGGAATTGGGGAAGGGCACCAATAAATGGGGGAATTGAGGAAGGGCACCAATAAATGGGGGGAATTGAGGAAGGGCACCAGTAAATGGGGGAATTGGGGAAGGGCACAAATAAATGGGGGAATTTGGGAAGGGCACCAATAAATGGGGAGAATTGAGGAAGGGCACCAATAAATGGGGGGAATTGAGGAAGGGCACCAATAAATGGGGGAATTGGGGAAGGGCACCAATAAATGGGGAGATTTGGGGAAGGGCACCAATAAATGGGGGAATTGGGGAAGGGCACCAGTAAATAGGGGGAATTGAGGAAGGGCACCAATAAATGGGGAGAATTGGGGAAGGGCACCAATAAATGGGGGGAATTGGGGAAGGGCACCAATAAATGGGGGGAATTGGGGAAGGGCACCAATAAATGGGGAGAATTGGGGAAGGGCACCAATAAATGGGGGGAATTGAGGAAGGTCACCAATAAATAGGGGGAATTGAGGAAGGGCACCAGTAAATAGGGGGAATTGAGGAAGGGCACCAATAAATGTGGGGAATTGAGGAAGGGCACCAATAAATGGGGAGAATTGGGGAAGGGCACCAGTAAATAGGGGGAATTGAGGAAGGGCACCAATAAATGGGGAGAATTGGGGAAGGGCACCAATAAATGGGGAGAATTGGGGAACGGCACCAATAAATGGGGGGAATTGGGGAAGGGCACCAATAAATGGGGAGAATTGGGGAAGGGCACCAATAAATGGGGGAATTGGGGAAGGGCACCAATAAATGGGGGGAATTGGGGGAAGGGCACCAATAAATGGGGGAATTGGGGAAGGGCACCAATAAATGTGGGGAATTCGGGAAGGGCACCAATAAATGTGGGGAATTCGGGAAGGGCACCACTAAATGGGGGGAATTGAGGAAGGGCACCAATAAATGTGGGGAATTGGGAAAGGGCACCAATAAATGGGGGAATTGGGGAAGGGCCCCAGTAAATGGGGGAATTGAGGAAGGGCACCAATAAATGGGGGAATTGGGGAAGGGCACCAATAAATGTGGGGAATTCGGGAAGGGCACCAATAAATGGGGGGAATTGAGGAAGGGCACCAATAAATGGGGGGAATTGGGGAAGGGCACCAATAAATGGGGGAATTGGGGAAGGGCACCAATAAATGGGGGAATTGAGGAAGGGCACCAATAAATGGGGGGAATTGAGGAAGGGCACCAGTAAATAGGGGGAATTGGGGAAGAGCACCGGTAAATGGGGGGAATTGGGGAAGGGCACCAATAAATGGGGGAATTGGGGAAGGGCACCAATAAATGGGGGGAATTGAGGAAGGGCACCAATAAATGGGGGGAATTGGGGAAGGACACCAATAAATGGGGGAATTGGGGAAGGGCACCAATAAATGGGGGAATTGGGGAAGGGCACCAATAAATGGGGGGAATTGAGGAAGGGCACCAATAAATGGGGGAATTGGGGAAGGGCACCGGTAAATGGGGGGAATTGGGGAAGGGCACCAGCAAATGGGGGGAATTGGGGAAGGGCACCAGCAAATGGGGGGAATTGGGGAAGGGCACCAATAAATGGGGGAAATTGTGGAAGGGCACCGGTAAATAAGGGGAATTGAGGAAGGGCACCAATAAATTGGGGAAGGGCATGAATAAATGGGTGAAATTGAGGAAGGGCACCGGTAAATAGGGGGAATTGGGGAAGGGCACCAATAAATGGGGGAAATTGGGGAAGGGCACCAGTAACTGGGGGAATTGGGGAAGGGCACCAGTAAATAGGGGGAATTGAGGAAGGGCACCAATAAATGGGGAGAATTGGGGAAGGGCACCAATAAATGGGGAGAATTGGGGAAGGGCACCAATAAATGGGGGGAATTGGGGAAGGGCACCAATAAATGGGGAGAATTGGGGAAGGGCACCAATAAATGGGGGAATTGGGGAAGGGCACCAATAAATGGGGGGAATTGGGGGAAGGGCACCAATAAATGGGGGAATTGGGGAAGGGCACCAATAAATGTGGGGAATTCGGGAAGGGCACCAATAAATGTGGGGAATTCGGGAAGGGCACCACTAAATGGGGGGAATTGAGGAAGGGCACCAATAAATGTGGGGAATTGGGAAAGGGCACCAATAAATGGGGGAATTGGGGAAGGGCCCCAGTAAATGGGGGAATTGAGGAAGGGCACCAATAAATGGGGGAATTGGGGAAGGGCACCAATAAATGTGGGGAATTCGGGAAGGGCACCAATAAATGGGGGGAATTGAGGAAGGGCACCAATAAATGGGGGGAATTGGGGAAGGGCACCAATAAATGGGGGAATTGGGGAAGGGCACCAATAAATGGGGGAATTGAGGAAGGGCACCAGTAAATAGGGGGAATTGGGGAAGGGCACCGGTAAATGGGGGGAATTGGGGAAGGGCACCAATAAATGGGGGAATTGGGGAAGGGCACCAATAAATGGGGGGAATTGAGGAAGGGCACCAATAAATGGGGGGAATTGGGGAAGGACACCAATAAATGGGGGAATTGGGGAAGGGCACCAATAAATGGGGGAATTGGGGAAGGGCACCAATAAATGGGGGGAATTGAGGAAGGGCACCAATAAATGGGGGAATTGGGGAAGGGCACCGGTAAATGGGGGGAATTGGGGAAGGGCACCAGCAAATGGGGGGAATTGGGGAAGGGCACCAGCAAATGGGGGGAATTGGGGAAGGGCACCAATAAATGGGGGAAATTGTGGAAGGGCACCGGTAAATAAGGGGAATTGAGGAAGGGCACCAATAAATTGGGGAAGGGCACGAATAAATGGGTGAAATTGAGGAAGGGCACCGGTAAATAGGGGGAATTGGGGAAGGGCACCAATAAATGGGGGAAATTGGGGAAGGGCACCAGTAACTGGGGGAATTGGGGAAGGGCACCAGTAAATGGGGGGAATTGGGGAAGGGCACCAATAAATGGGGGGAATTGGGGAAGGGCACCAATAAATGTGGGGAATTGGGGAAGGGCACCAATAAATGGGGGAATTGGGGAAGGGCACCAGTAAATGGGGGAATTGGCGAAATGCACCGGTACATAGCAGGAATTGGGGAAGGGCACCGGTAAGTCGGGGGAATTGGGGGAGGGCACCAATAAATGGGGGGAATTGGGGAAGGGCACCAATAAATGGGGGAATTGGGGAAGGGCACCAATAAATGGGGGAATTGGCGAAATGCACCGGTACATAGCAGGAATTGGGGAAGGGCACCGGTAAGTCGGGGGAATTGGGGGAGGGCACCAATAAATGGGGGGAATTGGGGAAGGGCATCAGTAAATGGGGGAATTGGAGAAGTGCACCAGTAAATGTGGGGAATTGAGCAAGGGCACCAATAAATGTGGGGAATTGGGGAAGGGCACCAATAAATGTGGGGAATTGGGGAAGGGCACCAATCAATGTGGGGAATTGGGGAAGGGCACCAATAAATGGGGGGAATTGGGGAAGGTCACCAATAAATGGGGGGAATTGAGGGAGGGCACCAATAAATGGGGGGAATTGGGGAAGGTCACCAATAAATGGGGGGAATTGGGGGAGGGCACCAATAAATGGGGGGAATTGGGGAAGGTCACCAATAAATGGGGGGAATTGGGGAAGGGCACCAATAAATGTGGGGAATTGGGGGAGGGCACCAATAAATGGGGGGAATTGGGGGAGGGCACCAATAAATGTGGGGAATTGTCGGAGGGCACCAGTGAACCCGAAATGAGTGAGGACATCCGTAAATGGACAATTTGGAGAAGGGCACCACAACAGGGGGAATTCACTGAGACAAAAATTAGACACTCAGGCCTCGAGTTAGTGCAGAGAAATGCCTCGAGGTCAACACCTTATGTCACACATCTGAATTATGAGCACAGACTGGAGAAACCTGATCTGTTTGGTTCTGAAAGGAGGCCAGTAAAATTGGCCCACTGCAGAGGTATATACAAACAGTATCGAAGAGTCTAATCCAGTTAAACTCTGACGAGAGGACAAAGGTAATGGGCAAACTATTAGAATCAATACTGAGAGATAGGATAAACTGTCACTTGGAAAGGCATGGTTTAATCAGGGATAGTCAGCATGGATTTGTTCAGGGAACGTCATGCCTTACAAATCTGATTAAATTTTTTGAGGAAGTGACAAGGAGGATTGATGAGGGTAGTGCAGTGGATGTTGTCTACATGGATTTTAGTAAGGCATTTGACAAGGTCCCACATGGCAGACTGGTCAGAAAGTTAAAAGCCCATGGGATACAAGGAAAGGTGGTGAATTGGATCCAAAATTGGCTCAGTAACAGGAAACAAAGAGTAAAAGTGCCACAGGGCTCAGTGTTGGGTCCCTTGCTGTTTGTGGTATATATTAATGATTTGAACTTGAATGTAGGGGGCATGATTGGCAAATTTGCAGACGACACAAAAACTGGCCGTGTAGTTGATAGTGAAGAGGATAGCTGTAGACTCCAAGAAGATAACAATGGGTTGGTGGAGTGGGCGGAAAAGTGGTAAATGGAGTTCAACCCGGAGAAGTGTGAGGTAATGCATTTAGGGAGGGCAAAGTAAAAGGGAATATGCAGTAAACGGGAATATATTGAGAGGGGTAGAGGAAGTGAGAGACCTTGGAGTGCATGTGCACAGGTCCCCGAAGGTGACAGTACAGATTGATAAGGTTGTGAAGAAGGCATACGGAATGCTCTCCGTTATTAGCCGAGGTATAGAATACAAAAGCAGGGATCTAATGATGGAACTGTATAAAACGCTGGTCAGGCCACAGCTGGAGTATTGTGCGCAGTTCTGATCACCACATTACAGGAAGGACGTAATTGCTGTGGAGAGAGTGCAGAGAAGATTTACAAGAATGTTGCCAGGGCTTGAAAATTGCAGCTACGAGGAGAGATTGGATAGACTGGGGTTGTTTTCCTTGGAGCAGAGGAGGCTGAGAGGTGACTTGATTGAGGTGTACAAAGTTATGAGGGGCCCAGATAGAGGAGACAGGAAGTACCTGTTTCCCCTAGTGGAGAGTTCAAGAACTAGAGGACATAGATTTAAGCTGATTGGTGGAAGGATTAGAGGGGACATGAGGAAACATGAGGGGACATGGACGAAAGAACTGAATTCCAGAGGTGAGGTGAGAGTGACTGCCCTTGACATCAAGGCAGCATTTGACCAAGTGTGGCACCAAGGAGCCCGAGTAAAATTGAAGTCAATGGGAATCGGGGGGGGAAACTCTCCGGTGGCTGGAGTCATACCTAGCACAAAGGAAGATGGTAGTGGTTGTTGGAGGCCAATCATCTCAGCCCCAGGACATTGCTGCAGGAGTTCCTCAGGGCAGTGTCCAAGGCCCAACCATCTTCAGCTGCTTCATCAATGACCTTCCCTCCATCATAAGGTCAGAAATGGGAATGTTCGCTGATGATTGTACAGTGTTCAGTTGCATTCGCAACCCCTCAAATAATGAAGCAGTCCGTGCCCACATGCAGCAAGACCTGGACAACATCCAGGCTTGGGCTGATAAGTGGCAAGTAACATTCGCGCCAGACAAGTGCCAGGCAATGACCATCTCCAACAAGAGAGAGTCTAATCACCTCCCCTTGACAGTCAATGGCATTACCATCACTGAATCACCCACCATCAACATCCTAGGGGTCACCATTGACCAGAAACTGAACTAGACCAGCCACATAAATACTGTGGTTACAAGAGCAGGTCAGAGGCTTGGTATTGTGCAGCGAGTGACTAACCTCCTGACTCCCCAAAGCCTTTCCACCATCTACAAGGCACAAGTCAGGAGTGTGATGGAATACTCTCCATTTGCCTGGATGAGTGCAGCTCCAACAACACCCAAGAAGCTCGACACCATCCAGGACAAAGCAGCCCGCATGTTTGGCACCCCATCCACCACCCTAAACATTCACTCCCTTCACCACCGGCGCACAGTGGCTGCAGTGTGTACCATCCACAGGATGCACTGCAGCAACTCGCCAAGGCTTCTTCGACAGTACCTCCCAAACCCGCGACCTCTACCACCTAGAAGGACAAGGGCAGCAGGCACATGGAACAACACCACCTGCACGTTCCCCTCCAAGTCACACACCATCCCGACTTGGAAATATATCGCCGTTCCTTCATCGTCGCTGGGTCAAAATCCTGGAACTCCCTTCCTAACAGCACTGTGGGAGACCCTCTCAGGTGGCTATGAAATATCCCATGGTGCTATTTTGAAGAAGAGAAGGGGACTTCACCCCAGTGTCCTGGCCAATATTTATCCCTCGACCAACATCACCAAACAACAGTTTATCTCATCACTGCTGTTTGTGGGATCTTGCTGTGCGCAAATTGGCTGCCACGTTTCCTGCATTGCAACAGTGATTACACTTCAAAAAGTACTTCATTGGCCGTAAAGCGCTTTGGGTCGTCCTGAGGTCCTGAGAGGTGCTCTGTAAATGCAGCATGGGGAATGAGTGGAGTCGGAGGGAGAAGTAGCTCAAAATTATGTGACGGGGGTGGGTTGTCGTTCTATTTTTGATGGATGAAATAGGATCGACCACATGTCCTTTGTCAGCCACGTCGATCTCGCGACGTTTGTGAGCTTACTCGTGGGGAAAGTACATTCAAATCAACTGAGAGGCAGCAGAGTGCCAGAAAGATTATTCTTTTCAGTGGTGTGAGAGGAACTTTTTTTCAAGTTGCAGTGAGTTATTTTCTGGTGTTGTGATATTTACTTGCCACTGCAGAATTAACGCCAGGGAATCCCCATTTGAAAATCATCTGCGCCAAATGTTTTAGATGTGCGAAAAGTTTCTGACCGACTGTCGGGCACAAATCTGTGCAGCGTTAGATCTTTGATTGTTATCCCGACAACACAGACAGCGACTGATTAACGATGTCCCCTCGCTCTCCCTACTACCTTTATAGATTGGTGTGTGCAGTCTTATGATAACTATCATTGGCCGGGATCTGCCTGCACTTAGTCAGCAGTGAGCCGCTGGGAGGATTAAGCTGGAGTGAGTGTAATATGGAATCTGTCAGTCGCTGCATGAGATAGATAAATATGCAGTCAGTTCAGCCAAGTAATGGTTTCCCGGCATGGGGGAGAGGGTGTGGGGGGAGGGTGGGAGATAGCTGGGGACACTTGTGTATTCAGATGGCACACTCCAAAAAAAAGGAAATGGGAAAATGACCACGCAAGGCAGACATTTCTCATTCTTCGCAAAATCCCCACTGGTCCATCACAGCAGCAGCAACAACTTGCATTTATACACCGCCTTTAACATCATAAATTGTCCCAAGGCGCTTCACAGGAGCGTTATCAAACAAAATTTGACACAGCCACTGTAAAGGGATATTAGGACAGGGGACTGAAAGCTTGGTCGAAGAGGTAGGTTTTTAAGGAGCGATTTAAAGGAGGAGAGAGAGGTAGAGAGGTGAAGGTTAAGGGAGGGAATTCCAGAGTTTAGGGCCGAGGCAGCTGAAGGTACGGCCGCCAATGAAATCGGGGATGCATGAGGCCAGAATTGGAGGAACAGGGGCTTGTAGGGCTGGAGGAGGTTACTGAGATAGGGAGGGGCGTTGCCATGGAGGGATTTCAACACTCTTGAATAATCCCTCTGTAGTTTTTTTTTCTACTTTTTTTTGTTCTCCTGGCCTGCTGGCTGAAAGGTAAGAGTAAGGACTCTCCCTCTCCCGTGTAACTGACTACCCAGGTACTGATAATGCTGCCTGCGGTGCCTGAGGCACTGTAGAGCTTCGGCCACTGGGGTCTTGAATTACTGGGAATGGAAGCCTGAGGCCTACTTATTCTTGAGCGCAGGGCGATTCAAGCAGAAAGCACCTAAAACACCAGGACAATGCACAAAACTCATCAAGGTCCCAAAATGCCATGCAAATTAGAGTGCCTTCTGTGGCTGGAATGGGATCTTTAGCGGCCACTTGAACAAGCAGACAGGGGCCTCAGTTCAGCCTCCTACCTGGAAGGCAGCATTCACTCAGCACTGCATTGGAGCGTCAGCCTCGATTATGTACTCCAGTCTTGCGGGACCGCACCTTTCTGACCCAGAACCGAGCTGTTACCTAACGAGCCAAGCTGCCAATCACTCACCTACTTAGAATCAGTGCAAATGCAGATTGCAGGTTTACACGTAGAAGTTTAGATGAAAGTCTGAAGTCTTCCATGTGTGCCTTTGTATGCCAGGAGGGTGAGAAATAGTTTTTTTTTTATTTGCAAGCCATGTTAAGAGAAGATATGAAATGGAAGAAAGAACAACTTGCACTCATAGCGTGCCTTTAATTTGAAAACACGTCCCAAGGCACTTCACAAGAGGGTAATCGGTCCAAAAAAAAAAGGAGGCTGAGCCAAAGGAAATATTAGGGCAGGTGACCAATAGCTAGGTCAAAGAGGTGGAATTTAAGGAGGGTCTTAAAGGAAGGGAGAGGTGGAGAAAGAGGGGGTTGGAGAGTGAATTCCAGAGTGTGGGACCGAGACGGCTGTAGGTGTGACTGCCAGTGGATGGGGCGCTGGAAGGGAGAGGGGATATCCAAGAAGCCAGAGTTGGAGGAGGAGAGGGTTCTGGTGGGGGAATGGGATAGAGGTGGGTTATAGCCAAAGGAAACTTCTATACCAAGCCATTCACTGAGATGTCCTCGATCGGGATTGAGAGACATTGGATTTTGACAGTGAGCAGATTTACAGCCTTCACCAGTTGAAGCTGCCTCATCTATATAGATACAGTTGGTAATGACTCTCAAGAATCTGCCCTTGGAGAACGTATCATCCTGACTGCACTGACATCTCACAAATCATGTCAAAATCAGACTTAGATCAACCATGAAAAGAGAAGAAATTTGAATGAAAGTCAAACACAGTTGCCAGAAGCTAGGTTGATGCTTCACATTATGTCAACAAGTTGTCTTGGTATTTTTTTTGTCTACTTACACCAAACAGGTTGTAATACAGCGTGAATTGCGATGAACTGATGTGCAGTAAAAGCTCGTGGGGTCACTTCATTGTCAGCTTGGCAAAACTGCCAGAAGGACGAGCACAGAATCTAGGCTGAGACTTCAGTGCAGTACTGAGGGAGTGCCGCACTGTCGGAGGTGCCCTCCTTGGGTTGAGATGTGAAACAGAGACCCTCGCGGTTTGGTTGACCTGTAAAGACCCCGTGGCAAGAAGCTGTCCTCACCAGCATTCCATCTACCGATGAAAACAGAACAACTAGTCGTCTATCTCTCTGCGGTGTCACTTGCAGTATCTTCCTGTGCAAAATGGCTGCTGCATTTGTCTATACTACCTGTAACTGTTTCACTGTTCGTGAAATGCTTTGAGATGTGCCTGAGACATGATAAGGTGCTAAATCCAGGCAAGTTGTTACGTCCTCCTCCCAACTCCTAAAATGTAAAACGTGACATTTTCAAACTCAAAAGTTGGGTGTCGGGGGCGGGGTGCGGGGGGGTAGATTTTAACTCCTGGGTGGGAAGCTGGTGGGACCCACAAGAAGCCCGGACACCCGGCCGATACTGACGGCTGGGCCTCGTGTACATCCCGCCGGCCAGCTGCCCACCCAAAATGGGCATAAAGAGGCAGCTGGCCAGCTGCCAGCAGGCGAAGATCGGGCAGCCCGGAGGGCCGTCCGCTGGCAGTTGGGTAAGTCGGTGCATAGCGGGAGTAGGGGTGGGTGAGGCGGGGGGGGGGGGGGGGGGGCGGTCAGCAGAGTTTTGAGGGGGTGGGAGCACAGGGGAAGCAATGGTCCAGTCTTTCCTTGTGGAACCCGGAGAAACGCTCCTGCTCCTCCTGGCCCTACAAAGATAAGTTCAAATCTTACCTTATTAGCTCCTTGGCTTCTTCCCTGACTGGTTTCACCGAGCAGGGCGCCCTGCTCGATTCGTCACCAAGATGCCACCAGGGTCCTATGTACGACTTGGGAGCCCAGTGAGGCTCCTCCCGCACAAGTCAGATGGGCACCTCGGCTTCCGGCAAAAAAAAAACAGCCGAGTTACATCAGCTATGGGACGTGGAATGGAGCAGCAAATAGCGCCCCTTGGTTTCTGCTGGTCGGAGGGAGTTAAACCACCCCCTGAAAGTAACAGCTAAAAGACGTGTTTTGTTCAACATTTTTACCTCTCGACTTGTCTATTCCAATGCTCTCCTGGCCGGCCTCCCATCTTCCACCCTCCGTAAACTTAAGCTCATCCAAAACTCTGCTGCCCCGTATCCTAACTCGCACCAAGTCCCGTTCACCCATCACCCCCTGCGCTCGCTGACCCACATTGGTTCCCGGTCCGGGAACGCCTCGATTTTAAAATTCTCATCCTTGTGTACAAATCCCTCCACGGCCTCGCCCCCCTCCCTATCTCTGGAACCTCCTCCAGCCCTACAACCCTCCGAGATCTCTGCGCTCCTCCAATTCTGGCCCCTTGCGCATCCCCGATTTTA